>NW_026609989.1:0-20904 GCF_029499605.1 Hyla sarda | reverse complement strand
GCTGTACATTGACCATGCATTGCTTCTGTGGTATTGCAAAGGCAAAGACAAATGCTTCCAGCCATCCATTGCACTAATGGATTGGTCATCAGCTGGCTGTCTATGTCCCGCATCAATATAGACCAAAGTACAGAGGGTTAGGCTATGCTATTGTGCACCTACCTGATGCATCAGAAGGTGCGAGGCCCTTGCTAAATTCTGTGCACAGACTTTGAGATCTATACTTTAGACTGTATCTAAACCTGCTCCAACATGGACTGACATTCTGGCCTACTTTCAGCCGATGCGACTTGTCTGTCGCTGAACAGTCGCTTTTTATGTATTCAGCACCTATGTATAATGTTGTAAAAATGCTCTAGAAGCTAAAGTCGCAGAAATGTCACACATATTTGGCCTGCAACTTTCTGTGCGACAAATTCAGACAGGAAAAATCAGTATAAATCCTTAGAAAATTATCCCCCAGTGTCTCCATCTGCTGGCGGTATTGAATAAGCATTGCTGCACTGATGGGGTATGCATTAGACGAAAAAAAAAGAAGAAAAAGAAGAATAATACGCCCAGAAAAGAGGCGAAAAGGAGAAAAACGTAAAAAAACGTGAAAAAAAAGTAAGAGGAAGAGAAGGGAAAAAAAGGTGGAAATGGGTTTAAAAGTGATTTCGGCGGAGAAATATATATATATATATATATATATATATATATATATATATATATATATACGCGCACACACACACATATATATAAACGTATTCTCCGTTGAGATATTGCAGCCGCTGCTGTGTCCAGGCCCAGGAGCCTTAGCACTGTGCTGTGATGTCACTCAATACCACTGACATCACTAGGTGTAAACAACATCTCTCCTTTGCTGTGTATGTGACTATGGAGCTGTTTGGTGATGTCGTCTATTATGGCCTTCATAGAAGCAACAGGAGATTGTTGCATCCATCTAGAACCCTCAGAACTACAGTGCTATGATGTCACTCACTTCCACAGGCCTTGCAGAGTGTAAACAACAACAACCCAGCTTTGTTGTGTATGTAACCATAGGGATTTGTGATGTCACCTAGAACCTTCACAGCAGCGACAGCTTTATGAGGAGCATCAGCACTGCTCTGCCTGAGCAGAACCATCACCGCCATAGGTTGTCAAATAACCCGGATTTAACCCACACAGGTAAGTCCAATGGGGTGCAGGCATGTCCTCTATGCTTACAGCTTCCCGTGGGTGTTGGTTTGATACCGTTTGGGGACAGCCAAGGAGGCATCTGCAGGCAACAAAGGTAGGTGTGTGCTTGTGTGTGTGTTTCCTATGCAGATCCTAAGCCCAGTGTCACATGCAAGTAGGAGGAGTAAGAAGGGTTCCTGGCAAATCCGGGTTATGGATTGCATTTAAAAAGGCCCCGTGGGAGTGCAATGGGCCCCTGTCTTGCTGCTTAGCAATAATGGTATGGGTTTAGGTTCTGCTGTGTGTACTGGTGGTTGACTGCCCCCCAGCCCAGAGTGTGCATGGAAAATTGTCTGGCAGCCTCCCTGACAGCAAGCAGTGATAGTGCCCATGAAGGGGACCTTGTTGGGCCCGCCCCTTTCACGGTTATCGCTTCTCGGCCTTTTGGCTAAGATCAAGTGTAGTATCTGTTCTTATCAGTTTAATATCTGATACGTCCCCTATCTGGGGACCATATATTAAATGGATTTTTGAGAACGGGGGCCGATTTCGAAGCTTGCTTCCGTCGCCCTATGCATTGACCCGATATGGCAGTATCTTCGGGTACAGTGCACCACCCCCTTACAGGGTTAAAAAGAAAGATTCCTACTTTCATTGCTACCTGCTTGCTGGCTAGCCAGCTAGCCAGCCCTGTGGGCCTTGCTGCTGCTGCTGCAGCCAAAAAACAAAAGGTGGTGCTGCTGCTGCTTCTGCTGCTTCTGCTCCTGCTTGTGTCTGGCCGCTGTTGGAGCGTCCAGGCACAGGACTTCTGCTGCTGCTGACTAAATGGCCTCCTTAATTGGATCATTTGAGTAGCCAGCACACCTGTGCAGGTAGGGCATGACATGATAGGCAGCTGCCTTGATAGCGGGTGGGTGCTGAATGTTCCTAATTGACAAAATAAGATTAATGCTTATGAAGAAATATAAAATCTCATCCCTTCCCCAATATCGCGCCACACCCCTACCCCTTAATTCCCTGGTTGAACTTAATGGACATATGTCTTTTTTCGACCGTACTAACTATGTAACTATGTAACATAACATGGGGGGGGTCTCCTGGCTGTTCACACAGGTGTGTCATTGCTGTACATTGACCATGCATTGCTTCTGTGGTATTGCAAAGGCAAAGACAAATGCTTCCAGCCATCCATTGCACTAATGGATTGGTCATCAGCTGGCTGTCTATGTCCCGCATCAATATAGACCAAAGTACAGAGGGTTAGGCTATGCTATTGTGCACCTACCTGATGCATCAGAAGGTGCGAGGCCCTTGCTAAATTCTGTGCACAGACTTTGAGATCTATACTTTAGACTGTATCTAAACCTGCTCCAACATGGACTGACATTCTGGCCTACTTTCAGCCGATGCGACTTGTCTGTCGCTGAACAGTCGCTTTTTATGTATTCAGCACCTATGTATAATGTTGTAAAAATGCTCTAGAAGCTAAAGTCGCAGAAATGTCACACATATTTGGCCTGCAACTTTCTGTGCGACAAATTCAGACAGGAAAAATCAGTATAAATCCTTAGAAAATTATCCCCCAGTGTCTCCATCTGCTGGCGGTATTGAATAAGCATTGCTGCACTGATGGGGTATGCATTAGACGAAAAAAAAGAAGAAAAAGAAGAATAATACGCCCAGAAAAGAGGCGAAAAGGAGAAAAACGTAAAAAAACGTGAAAAAAAAGTAAGAGGAAGAGAAGGGAAAAAAAGGTGGAAATGGGTTTAAAAGTGATTTCGGCGGAGAAATATATATATATATATATATATATATATATATATATATATATATACGCGCACACACACACATATATATAAACGTATTCTCCGTTGAGATATTGCAGCCGCTGCTGTGTCCAGGCCCAGGAGCCTTAGCACTGTGCTGTGATGTCACTCAATACCACTGACATCACTAGGTGTAAACAACATCTCTCCTTTGCTGTGTATGTGACTATGGAGCTGTTTGGTGATGTCGTCTATTATGGCCTTCATAGAAGCAACAGGAGATTGTTGCATCCATCTAGAACCCTCAGAACTACAGTGCTATGATGTCACTCACTTCCACAGGCCTTGCAGAGTGTAAACAACAACAACCCAGCTTTGTTGTGTATGTAACCATAGGGATTTGTGATGTCACCTAGAACCTTCACAGCAGCGACAGCTTTATGAGGAGCATCAGCACTGCTCTGCCTGAGCAGAACCATCACCGCCATAGGTTGTCAAATAACCCGGATTTAACCCACACAGGTAAGTCCAATGGGGTGCAGGCATGTCCTCTATGCTTACAGCTTCCCGTGGGTGTTGGTTTGATACCGTTTGGGGACAGCCAAGGAGGCATCTGCAGGCAACAAAGGTAGGTGTGTGCTTGTGTGTGTGTTTCCTATGCAGATCCTAAGCCCAGTGTCACATGCAAGTAGGAGGAGTAAGAAGGGTTCCTGGCAAATCCGGGTTATGGATTGCATTTAAAAAGGCCCCGTGGGAGTGCAATGGGCCCCTGTCTTGCTGCTTAGCAATAATGGTATGGGTTTAGGTTCTGCTGTGTGTACTGGTGGTTGACTGCCCCCCAGCCCAGAGTGTGCATGGAAAATTGTCTGGCAGCCTCCCTGACAGCAAGCAGTGATAGTGCCCATGAAGGGGACCTTGTTGGGCCCGCCCCTTTCACGGTTATCGCTTCTCGGCCTTTTGGCTAAGATCAAGTGTAGTATCTGTTCTTATCAGTTTAATATCTGATACGTCCCCTATCTGGGGACCATATATTAAATGGATTTTTGAGAACGGGGGCCGATTTCGAAGCTTGCTTCCGTCGCCCTATGCATTGACCCGATATGGCAGTATCTTCGGGTACAGTGCACCACCCCCTTACAGGGTTAAAAAGAAAGATTCCTACTTTCATTGCTACCTGCTTGCTGGCTAGCCAGCTAGCCAGCCCTGTGGGCCTTGCTGCTGCTGCTGCAGCCAAAAAACAAAAGGTGGTGCTGCTGCTGCTTCTGCTGCTTCTGCTTCTGCTTGTGTCTGGCCGCTGTTGGAGCGTCCAGGCACAGGACTTCTGCTGCTGCTGACTAAATGGCCTCCTTAATTGGATCATTTGAGTAGCCAGCACACCTGTGCAGGTAGGGCATGACATGATAGGCAGCTGCCTTGATAGCGGGTGGGTGCTGAATGTTCCTAATTGACAAAATAAGATTAATGCTTATGAAGAAATATAAAATCTCATCCCTTCCCCAATATCGCGCCACACCCCTACCCCTTAATTCCCTGGTTGAACTTGATGGACATATGTCTTTTTTCGACCGTACTAACTATGTAACTATGTAACATAACATGGGGGGGGGTCTCCTGGCTGTTCACACAGGTGTGTCATTGCTGTACATTGACCATGCATTGCTTCTGTGGTATTGCAAAGGCAAAGACAAATGCTTCCAGCCATCCATTGCACTAATGGATTGGTCATCAGCTGGCTGTCTATGTCCCGCATCAATATAGACCAAAGTACAGAGGGTTAGGCTATGCTATTGTGCACCTACCTGATGCATCAGAAGGTGCGAGGCCCTTGCTAAATTCTGTGCACAGACTTTGAGATCTATACTTTAGACTGTATCTAAACCTGCTCCAACATGGACTGACATTCTGGCCTACTTTCAGCCGATGCGACTTGTCTGTCGCTGAACAGTCGCTTTTTATGTATTCAGCACCTATGTATAATGTTGTAAAAATGCTCTAGAAGCTAAAGTCGCAGAAATGTCACACATATTTGGCCTGCAACTTTCTGTGCGACAAATTCAGACAGGAAAAATCAGTATAAATCCTTAGAAAATTATCCCCCAGTGTCTCCATCTGCTGGCGGTATTGAATAAGCATTGCTGCACTGATGGGGTATGCATTAGACGAAAAAAAAGAAGAAAAAGAAGAATAATACGCCCAGAAAAGAGGCGAAAAGGAGAAAAACGTAAAAAAACGTGAAAAAAAAGTAAGAGGAAGAGAAGGGAAAAAAAGGTGGAAATGGGTTTAAAAGTGATTTCGGCGGAGAAATATATATATATATATATATATATATATATATATATATATATATATACGCGCACACACACACATATATATAAACGTATTCTCCGTTGAGATATTGCAGCCGCTGCTGTGTCCAGGCCCAGGAGCCTTAGCACTGTGCTGTGATGTCACTCAATACCACTGACATCACTAGGTGTAAACAACATCTCTCCTTTGCTGTGTATGTGACTATGGAGCTGTTTGGTGATGTCGTCTATTATGGCCTTCATAGAAGCAACAGGAGATTGTTGCATCCATCTTGAACCCTCAGAACTACAGTGCTATGATGTCACTCACTTCCACAGGCCTTGCAGAGTGTAAACAACAACAACCCAGCTTTGTTGTGTATGTAACCATAGGGATTTGTGATGTCACCTAGAACCTTCACAGCAGCGACAGCTTTATGAGGAGCATCAGCACTGCTCTGCCTGAGCAGAACCATCACCGCCATAGGTTGTCAAATAACCCGGATTTAACCCACACAGGTAAGTCCAATGGGGTGCAGGCATGTCCTCTATGCTTACAGCTTCCCGTGGGTGTTGGTTTGATACCGTTTGGGGACAGCCAAGGAGGCATCTGCAGGCAACAAAGGTAGGTGTGTGCTTGTGTGTGTGTTTCCTATGCAGATCCTAAGCCCAGTGTCACATGCAAGTAGGAGGAGTAAGAAGGGTTCCTGGCAAATCCGGGTTATGGATTGCATTTAAAAAGGCCCCGTGGGAGTGCAATGGGCCCCTGTCTTGCTGCTTAGCAATAATGGTATGGGTTTAGGTTCTGCTGTGTGTACTGGTGGTTGACTGCCCCCCAGCCCAGAGTGTGCATGGAAAATTGTCTGGCAGCCTCCCTGACAGCAAGCAGTGATAGTGCCCATGAAGGGGACCTTGTTGGGCCCGCCCCTTTCACGGTTATCGCTTCTCGGCCTTTTGGCTAAGATCAAGTGTAGTATCTGTTCTTATCAGTTTAATATCTGATACGTCCCCTATCTGGGGACCATATATTAAATGGATTTTTGAGAACGGGGGCCGATTTCGAAGCTTGCTTCCGTCGCCCTATGCATTGACCCGATATGGCAGTATCTTCGGGTACAGTGCACCACCCCCTTACAGGGTTAAAAAGAAAGATTCCTACTTTCATTGCTACCTGCTTGCTGGCTAGCCAGCTAGCCAGCCCTGTGGGCCTTGCTGCTGCTGCTGCAGCCAAAAAACAAAAGGTGGTGCTGCTGCTGCTTCTGCTGCTTCTGCTTCTGCTTGTGTCTGGCCGCTGTTGGAGCGTCCAGGCACAGGACTTCTGCTGCTGCTGACTAAATGGCCTCCTTAATTGGATCATTTGAGTAGCCAGCACACCTGTGCAGGTAGGGCATGACATGATAGGCAGCTGCCTTGATAGCGGGTGGGTGCTGAATGTTCCTAATTGACAAAATAAGATTAATGCTTATGAAGAAATATAAAATCTCATCCCTTCCCCAATATCGCGCCACACCCCTACCCCTTAATTCCCTGGTTGAACTTGATGGACATATGTCTTTTTCCGACCGTACTAACTATGTAACTATGTAACATAACATGGGGGGGGTCTCCTGGCTGTTCACACAGGTGTGTCATTGCTGTACATTGACCATGCATTGCTTCTGTGGTATTGCAAAGGCAAAGACAAATGCTTCCAGCCATCCATTGCACTAATGGATTGGTCATCAGCTGGCTGTCTATGTCCCGCATCAATATAGACCAAAGTACAGAGGGTTAGGCTATGCTATTGTGCACCTACCTGATGCATCAGAAGGTGCGAGGCCCTTGCTAAATTCTGTGCACAGACTTTGAGATCTATACTTTAGACTGTATCTAAACCTGCTCCAACATGGACTGACATTCTGGCCTACTTTCAGCCGATGCGACTTGTCTGTCGCTGAACAGTCGCTTTTTATGTATTCAGCACCTATGTATAATGTTGTAAAAATGCTCTAGAAGCTAAAGTCGCAGAAATGTCACACATATTTGGCCTGCAACTTTCTGTGCGACAAATTCAGACAGGAAAAATCAGTATAAATCCTTAGAAAATTATCCCCCAGTGTCTCCATCTGCTGGCGGTATTGAATAAGCATTGCTGCACTGATGGGGTATGCATTAGACGAAAAAAAAAGAAGAAAAAGAAGAATAATACGCCCAGAAAAGAGGCGAAAAGGAGAAAAACGTAAAAAAACGTGAAAAAAAAGTAAGAGGAAGAGAAGGGAAAAAAAGGTGGAAATGGGTTTAAAAGTGATTTCGGCGGAGAAATATATATATATATATATATATATATATATATATATATATATATATACGCGCACACACACACATATATATAAACGTATTCTCCGTTGAGATATTGCAGCCGCTGCTGTGTCCAGGCCCAGGAGCCTTAGCACTGTGCTGTGATGTCACTCAATACCACTGACATCACTAGGTGTAAACAACATCTCTCCTTTGCTGTGTATGTGACTATGGAGCTGTTTGGTGATGTCGTCTATTATGGCCTTCATAGAAGCAACAGGAGATTGTTGCATCCATCTAGAACCCTCAGAACTACAGTGCTATGATGTCACTCACTTCCACAGGCCTTGCAGAGTGTAAACAACAACAACCCAGCTTTGTTGTGTATGTAACCATAGGGATTTGTGATGTCACCTAGAACCTTCACAGCAGCGACAGCTTTATGAGGAGCATCAGCACTGCTCTGCCTGAGCAGAACCATCACCGCCATAGGTTGTCAAATAACCCGGATTTAACCCACACAGGTAAGTCCAATGGGGTGCAGGCATGTCCTCTATGCTTACAGCTTCCCGTGGGTGTTGGTTTGATACCGTTTGGGGACAGCCAAGGAGGCATCTGCAGGCAACAAAGGTAGGTGTGTGCTTGTGTGTGTGTTTCCTATGCAGATCCTAAGCCCAGTGTCACATGCAAGTAGGAGGAGTAAGAAGGGTTCCTGGCAAATCCGGGTTATGGATTGCATTTAAAAAGGCCCCGTGGGAGTGCAATGGGCCCCTGTCTTGCTGCTTAGCAATAATGGTATGGGTTTAGGTTCTGCTGTGTGTACTGGTGGTTGACTGCCCCCCAGCCCAGAGTGTGCATGGAAAATTGTCTGGCAGCCTCCCTGACAGCAAGCAGTGATAGTGCCCATGAAGGGGACCTTGTTGGGCCCGCCCCTTTCACGGTTATCGCTTCTCGGCCTTTTGGCTAAGATCAAGTGTAGTATCTGTTCTTATCAGTTTAATATCTGATACGTCCCCTATCTGGGGACCATATATTAAATGGATTTTTGAGAACGGGGGCCGATTTCGAAGCTTGCTTCCGTCGCCCTATGCATTGACCCGATATGGCAGTATCTTCGGGTACAGTGCACCACCCCCTTACAGGGTTAAAAAGAAAGATTCCTACTTTCATTGCTACCTGCTTGCTGGCTAGCCAGCTAGCCAGCCCTGTGGGCCTTGCTGCTGCTGCTGCAGCCAAAAAACAAAAGGTGGTGCTGCTGCTGCTTCTGCTGCTTCTGCTCCTGCTTGTGTCTGGCCGCTGTTGGAGCGTCCAGGCACAGGACTTCTGCTGCTGCTGACTAAATGGCCTCCTTAATTGGATCATTTGAGTAGCCAGCACACCTGTGCAGGTAGGGCATGACATGATAGGCAGCTGCCTTGATAGCGGGTGGGTGCTGAATGTTCCTAATTGACAAAATAAGATTAATGCTTATGAAGAAATATAAAATCTCATCCCTTCCCCAATATCGCGCCACACCCCTACCCCTTAATTCCCTGGTTGAACTTAATGGACATATGTCTTTTTTCGACCGTACTAACTATGTAACTATGTAACATAACATGGGGGGGGTCTCCTGGCTGTTCACACAGGTGTGTCATTGCTGTACATTGACCATGCATTGCTTCTGTGGTATTGCAAAGGCAAAGACAAATGCTTCCAGCCATCCATTGCACTAATGGATTGGTCATCAGCTGGCTGTCTATGTCCCGCATCAATATAGACCAAAGTACAGAGGGTTAGGCTATGCTATTGTGCACCTACCTGATGCATCAGAAGGTGCGAGGCCCTTGCTAAATTCTGTGCACAGACTTTGAGATCTATACTTTAGACTGTATCTAAACCTGCTCCAACATGGACTGACATTCTGGCCTACTTTCAGCCGATGCGACTTGTCTGTCGCTGAACAGTCGCTTTTTATGTATTCAGCACCTATGTATAATGTTGTAAAAATGCTCTAGAAGCTAAAGTCGCAGAAATGTCACACATATTTGGCCTGCAACTTTCTGTGCGACAAATTCAGACAGGAAAAATCAGTATAAATCCTTAGAAAATTATCCCCCAGTGTCTCCATCTGCTGGCGGTATTGAATAAGCATTGCTGCATTGATGGGGTATGCATTAGACGAAAAAAAAGAAGAAAAAGAAGAATAATACGCCCAGAAAAGAGGCGAAAAGGAGAAAAACGTAAAAAAACGTGAAAAAAAAGTAAGAGGAAGAGAAGGGAAAAAAAGGTGGAAATGGGTTTAAAAGTGATTTCGGCGGAGAAATATATATATATATATATATATATATATATATATATATATATATACGCGCACACACACACATATATATAAACGTATTCTCCGTTGAGATATTGCAGCCGCTGCTGTGTCCAGGCCCAGGAGCCTTAGCACTGTGCTGTGATGTCACTCAATACCACTGACATCACTAGGTGTAAACAACATCTCTCCTTTGCTGTGTATGTGACTATGGAGCTGTTTGGTGATGTCGTCTATTATGGCCTTCATAGAAGCAACAGGAGATTGTTGCATCCATCTAGAACCCTCAGAACTACAGTGCTATGATGTCACTCACTTCCACAGGCCTTGCAGAGTGTAAACAACAACAACCCAGCTTTGTTGTGTATGTAACCATAGGGATTTGTGATGTCACCTAGAACCTTCACAGCAGCGACAGCTTTATGAGGAGCATCAGCACTGCTCTGCCTGAGCAGAACCATCACCGCCATAGGTTGTCAAATAACCCGGATTTAACCCACACAGGTAAGTCCAATGGGGTGCAGGCATGTCCTCTATGCTTACAGCTTCCCGTGGGTGTTGGTTTGATACCGTTTGGGGACAGCCAAGGAGGCATCTGCAGGCAACAAAGGTAGGTGTGTGCTTGTGTGTGTGTTTCCTATGCAGATCCTAAGCCCAGTGTCACATGCAAGTAGGAGGAGTAAGAAGGGTTCCTGGCAAATCCGGGTTATGGATTGCATTTAAAAAGGCCCCGTGGGAGTGCAATGGGCCCCTGTCTTGCTGCTTAGCAATAATGGTATGGGTTTAGGTTCTGCTGTGTGTACTGGTGGTTGATTGCCCCCCAGCCCAGAGTGTGCATGGAAAATTGTCTGGCAGCCTCCCTGACAGCAAGCAGTGATAGTGCCCATGAAGGGGACCTTGTTGGGCCCGCCCCTTTCACGGTTATCGTTTCTCGGCCTTTTGGCTAAGATCAAGTGTAGTATCTGTTCTTATCAGTTTAATATCTGATACGTCCCCTATCTGGGGACCATATATTAAATGGATTTTTGAGAACGGGGGCCGATTTCGAAGCTTGCTTCCGTCGCCCTATGCATTGACCCGATATGGCAGTATCTTCGGGTACAGTGCACCACCCCCTTACAGGGTTAAAAAGAAAGATTCCTACTTTCATTGCTACCTGCTTGCTGGCTAGCCAGCTAGCCAGCCCTGTGGGCCTTGCTGCTGCTGCTGCAGCCAAAAAACAAAAGGTGGTGCTGCTGCTGCTTCTGCTGCTTCTGCTTCTGCTTGTGTCTGGCCGCTGTTGGAGCGTCCAGGCACAGGACTTCTGCTGCTGCTGACTAAATGGCCTCCTTAATTGGATCATTTGAGTAGCCAGCACACCTGTGCAGGTAGGGCATGACATGATAGGCAGCTGCCTTGATAGCGGGTGGGTGCTGAATGTTCCTAATTGACAAAATAAGATTAATGCTTATGAAGAAATATAAAATCTCATCCCTTCCCCAATATCGCGCCACACCCCTACCCCTTAATTCCCTGGTTGAACTTGATGGACATATGTCTTTTTTCGACCGTACTAACTATGTAACTATGTAACATAACATGGGGGGGGTCTCCTGGCTGTTCACACAGGTGTGTCATTGCTGTACATTGACCATGCATTGCTTCTGTGGTATTGCAAAGGCAAAGACAAATGCTTCCAGCCATCCATTGCACTAATGGATTGGTCATCAGCTGGCTGTCTATGTCCCGCATCAATATAGACCAAAGTACAGAGGGTTAGGCTATGCTATTGTGCACCTACCTGATGCATCAGAAGGTGCGAGGCCCTTGCTAAATTCTGTGCACAGACTTTGAGATCTATACTTTAGACTGTATCTAAACCTGCTCCAACATGGACTGACATTCTGGCCTACTTTCAGCCGATGCGACTTGTCTGTCGCTGAACAGTCGCTTTTTATGTATTCAGCACCTATGTATAATGTTGTAAAAATGCTCTAGAAGCTAAAGTCGCAGAAATGTCACACATATTTGGCCTGCAACTTTCTGTGCGACAAATTCAGACAGGAAAAATCAGTATAAATCCTTAGAAAATTATCCCCCAGTGTCTCCATCTGCTGGCGGTATTGAATAAGCATTGCTGCACTGATGGGGTATGCATTAGACGAAAAAAAAGAAGAAAAAGAAGAATAATACGCCCAGAAAAGAGGCGAAAAGGAGAAAAACGTAAAAAAACGTGAAAAAAAAGTAAGAGGAAGAGAAGGGAAAAAAAGGTGGAAATGGGTTTAAAAGTGATTTCGGCGGAGAATATATATATATATATATATATATATATATATATATATATATATACGCGCACACACACACATATATATAAACGTATTCTCCGTTGAGATATTGCAGCCGCTGCTGTGTCCAGGCCCAGGAGCCTTAGCACTGTGCTGTGATGTCACTCAATACCACTGACATCACTAGGTGTAAACAACATCTCTCCTTTGCTGTGTATGTGACTATGGAGCTGTTTGGTGATGTCGTCTATTATGGCCTTCATAGAAGCAACAGGAGATTGTTGCATCCATCTAGAACCCTCAGAACTACAGTGCTATGATGTCACTCACTTCCACAGGCCTTGCAGAGTGTAAACAACAACAACCCAGCTTTGTTGTGTATGTAACCATAGGGATTTGTGATGTCACCTAGAACCTTCACAGCAGCGACAGCTTTATGAGGAGCATCAGCACTGCTCTGCCTGAGCAGAACCATCACCGCCATAGGTTGTCAAATAACCCGGATTTAACCCACACAGGTAAGTCCAATGGGGTGCAGGCATGTCCTCTATGCTTACAGCTTCCCGTGGGTGTTGGTTTGATACCGTTTGGGGACAGCCAAGGAGGCATCTGCAGGCAACAAAGGTAGGTGTGTGCTTGTGTGTGTGTTTCCTATGCAGATCCTAAGCCCAGTGTCACATGCAAGTAGGAGGAGTAAGAAGGGTTCCTGGCAAATCCGGGTTATGGATTGCATTTAAAAAGGCCCCGTGGGAGTGCAATGGGCCCCTGTCTTGCTGCTTAGCAATAATGGTATGGGTTTAGGTTCTGCTGTGTGTACTGGTGGTTGACTGCCCCCCAGCCCAGAGTGTGCATGGAAAATTGTCTGGCAGCCTCCCTGACAGCAAGCAGTGATAGTGCCCATGAAGGGGACCTTGTTGGGCCCGCCCCTTTCACGGTTATCGCTTCTCGGCCTTTTGGCTAAGATCAAGTGTAGTATCTGTTCTTATCAGTTTAATATCTGATACGTCCCCTATCTGGGGACCATATATTAAATGGATTTTTGAGAACGGGGGCCGATTTCGAAGCTTGCTTCCGTCGCCCTATGCATTGACCCGATATGGCAGTATCTTCGGGTACAGTGCACCACCCCCTTACAGGGTTAAAAAGAAAGATTCCTACTTTCATTGCTACCTGCTTGCTGGCTAGCCAGCTAGCCAGCCCTGTGGGCCTTGCTGCTGCTGCTGCAGCCAAAAAACAAAAGGTGGTGCTGCTGCTGCTGCTTCTGCTGCTTCTGCTTCTGCTTGTGTCTGGCCGCTGTTGGAGCGTCCAGGCACAGGACTTCTGCTGCTGCTGACTAAATGGCCTCCTTAATTGGATCATTTGAGTAGCCAGCACACCTGTGCAGGTAGGGCATGACATGATAGGCAGCTGCCTTGATAGCGGGTGGGTGCTGAATGTTCCTAATTGACAAAATAAGATTAATGCTTATGAAGAAATATAAAATCTCATCCCTTCCCCAATATCGCGCCACACCCCTACCCCTTAATTCCCTGGTTGAACTTGATGGACATATGTCTTTTTTCGACCGTACTAACTATGTAACTATGTAACATAACATGGGGGGGGGTCTCCTGGCTGTTCACACAGGTGTGTCATTGCTGTACATTGACCATGCATTGCTTCTGTGGTATTGCAAAGGCAAAGACAAATGCTTCCAGCCATCCATTGCACTAATGGATTGGTCATCAGCTGGCTGTCTATGTCCCGCATCAATATAGACCAAAGTACAGAGGGTTAGGCTATGCTATTGTGCACCTACCTGATGCATCAGAAGGTGCGAGGCCCTTGCTAAATTCTGTGCACAGACTTTGAGATCTATACTTTAGACTGTATCTAAACCTGCTCCAACATGGACTGACATTCTGGCCTACTTTCAGCCGATGCGACTTGTCTGTCGCTGAACAGTCGCTTTTTATGTATTCAGCACCTATGTATAATGTTGTAAAAATGCTCTAGAAGCTAAAGTCGCAGAAATGTCACACATATTTGGCCTGCAACTTTCTGTGCGACAAATTCAGACAGGAAAAATCAGTATAAATCCTTAGAAAATTATCCCCCAGTGTCTCCATCTGCTGGCGGTATTGAATAAGCATTGCTGCACTGATGGGGTATGCATTAGACGAAAAAAAAGAAGAAAAAGAAGAATAATACGCCCAGAAAAGAGGCGAAAAGGAGAAAAACGTAAAAAAACGTGAAAAAAAAGTAAGAGGAAGAGAAGGGAAAAAAAGGTGGAAATGGGTTTAAAAGTGATTTCGGCGGAGAAATATATATATATATATATATATATATATATATATATATATATACGCGCACACACACACATATATATAAACGTATTCTCCGTTGAGATATTGCAGCCGCTGCTGTGTCCAGGCCCAGGAGCCTTAGCACTGTGCTGTGATGTCACTCAATACCACTGACATCACTAGGTGTAAACAACATCTCTCCTTTGCTGTGTATGTGACTATGGAGCTGTTTGGTGATGTCGTCTATTATGGCCTTCATAGAAGCAACAGGAGATTGTTGCATCCATCTAGAACCCTCAGAACTACAGTGCTATGATGTCACTCACTTCCACAGGCCTTGCAGAGTGTAAACAACAACAACCCAGCTTTGTTGTGTATGTAACCATAGGGATTTGTGATGTCACCTAGAACCTTCACAGCAGCGACAGCTTTATGAGGAGCATCAGCACTGCTCTGCCTGAGCAGAACCATCACCGCCATAGGTTGTCAAATAACCCGGATTTAACCCACACAGGTAAGTCCAATGGGGTGCAGGCATGTCCTCTATGCTTACAGCTTCCCGTGGGTGTTGGTTTGATACCGTTTGGGGACAGCCAAGGAGGCATCTGCAGGCAACAAAGGTAGGTGTGTGCTTGTGTGTGTGTTTCCTATGCAGATCCTAAGCCCAGTGTCACATGCAAGTAGGAGGAGTAAGAAGGGTTCCTGGCAAATCCGGGTTATGGATTGCATTTAAAAAGGCCCCGTGGGAGTGCAATGGGCCCCTGTCTTGCTGCTTAGCAATAATGGTATGGGTTTAGGTTCTGCTGTGTGTACTGGTGGTTGACTGCCCCCCAGCCCAGAGTGTGCATGGAAAATTGTCTGGCAGCCTCCCTGACAGCAAGCAGTGATAGTGCCCATGAAGGGGACCTTGTTGGGCCCGCCCCTTTCACGGTTATCGCTTCTCGGCCTTTTGGCTAAGATCAAGTGTAGTATCTGTTCTTATCAGTTTAATATCTGATACGTCCCCTATCTGGGGACCATATATTAAATGGATTTTTGAGAACGGGGGCCGATTTCGAAGCTTGCTTCCGTCGCCCTATGCATTGACCCGATATGGCAGTATCTTCGGGTACAGTGCACCACCCCCTTACAGGGTTAAAAAGAAAGATTCCTACTTTCATTGCTACCTGCTTGCTGGCTAGCCAGCTAGCCAGCTAGCCAGCTAGCCAGCCCTGTGGGCCTTGCTGCTGCTGCTGCAGCCAAAAAACAAAAGGTGGTGCTGCTGCTGCTTCTGCTGCTTCTGCTTCTGCTTGTGTCTGGCCGCTGTTGGAGCGTCCAGGCACAGGACTTCTGCTGCTGCTGACTAAATGGCCTCCTTAATTGGATCATTTGAGTAGCCAGCACACCTGTGCAGGTAGGGCATGACATGATAGGCAGCTGCCTTGATAGCGGGTGGGTGCTGAATGTTCCTAATTGACAAAATAAGATTAATGCTTATGAAGAAATATAAAATCTCATCCCTTCCCCAATATCGCGCCACACCCCTACCCCTTAATTCCCTGGTTGAACTTGATGGACATATGTCTTTTTTCGACCGTACTAACTATGTAACTATGTAACATAACATGGGGGGGGTCTCCTGGCTGTTCACACAGGTGTGTCATTGCTGTACATTGACCATGCATTGCTTCTGTGGTATTGCAAAGGCAAAGACAAATGCTTCCAGCCATCCATTGCACTAATGGATTGGTCATCAGCTGGCTGTCTATGTCCCGCATCAATATAGACCAAAGTACAGAGGGTTAGGCTATGCTATTGTGCACCTACCTGATGCATCAGAAGATGCGAGGCCCTTGCTAAATTCTGTGCACAGACTTTGAGATCTATACTTTAGACTGTATCTAAACCTGCTCCAACATGGACTGACATTCTGGCCTACTTTCAGCCGATGCGACTTGTCTGTCGCTGAACAGTCGCTTTTTATGTATTCAGCACCTATGTATAATGTTGTAAAAATGCTCTAGAAGCTAAAGTCGCAGAAATGTCACACATATTTGGCCTGCAACTTTCTGTGCGACAAATTCAGACAGGAAAAATCAGTATAAATCCTTAGAAAATTATCCCCCAGTGTCTCCATCTGCTGGCGGTATTGAATAAGCATTGCTGCACTGATGGGGTATGCATTAGACGAAAAAAAAGAAGAAAAAGAAGAATAATACGCCCAGAAAAGAGGCGAAAAGGAGAAAAACGTAAAAAAACGTGAAAAAAAAGTAAGAGGAAGAGAAGGGAAAAAAAGGTGGAAATGGGTTTAAAAGTGATTTCGGCGGAGAATATATATATATATATATATATATATATATATATATATATATATACGCGCACACACACACATATATATAAACGTATTCTCCGTTGAGATATTGCAGCCGCTGCTGTGTCCAGGCCCAGGAGCCTTAGCACTGTGCTGTGATGTCACTCAATACCACTGACATCACTAGGTGTAAACAACATCTCTCCTTTGCTGTGTATGTGACTATGGAGCTGTTTGGTGATGTCGTCTATTATGGCCTTCATAGAAGCAACAGGAGATTGTTGCATCCATCTAGAACCCTCAGAACTACAGTGCTATGATGTCACTCACTTCCACAGGCCTTGCAGAGTGTAAACAACAACAACCCAGCTTTGTTGTGTATGTAACCATAGGGATTTGTGATGTCACCTAGAACCTTCACAGCAGCGACAGCTTTATGAGGAGCATCAGCACTGCTCTGCCTGAGCAGAACCATCACCGCCATAGGTTGTCAAATAACCCGGATTTAACCCACACAGGTAAGTCCAATGGGGTGCAGGCATGTCCTCTATGCTTACAGCTTCCCGTGGGTGTTGGTTTGATACCGTTTGGGGACAGCCAAGGAGGCATCTGCAGGCAACAAAGGTAGGTGTGTGCTTGTGTGTGTGTTTCCTATGCAGATCCTAAGCCCAGTGTCACATGCAAGTAGGAGGAGTAAGAAGGGTTCCTGGCAAATCCGGGTTATGGATTGCATTTAAAAAGGCCCCGTGGGAGTGCAATGGGCCCCTGTCTTGCTGCTTAGCAATAATGGTATGGGTTTAGGTTCTGCTGTGTGTACTGGTGGTTGACTGCCCCCCAGCCCAGAGTGTGCATGGAAAATTGTCTGGCAGCCTCCCTGACAGCAAGCAGTGATAGTGCCCATGAAGGGGACCTTGTTGGGCCCGCCCCTTTCACGGTTATCGCTTCTCGGCCTTTTGGCTAAGATCAAGTGTAGTATCTGTTCTTATCAGTTTAATATCTGATACGTCCCCTATCTGGGGACCATATATTAAATGGATTTTTGAGAACGGGGGCCGATTTCGAAGCTTGCTTCCGTCGCCCTATGCATTGACCCGATATGGCAGTATCTTCGGGTACAGTGCACCACCCCCTTACAGGGTTAAAAAGAAAGATTCCTACTTTCATTGCTACCTGCTTGCTGGCTAGCCAGCTAGCCAGCCCTGTGGGCCTTGCTGCTGCTGCTGCAGCCAAAAAACAAAAGGTGGTGCTGCTGCTGCTTCTGCTGCTTCTGCTTCTGCTTGTGTCTGGCCGCTGTTGGAGCGTCCAGGCACAGGACTTCTGCTGCTGCTGACTAAATGGCCTCCTTAATTGGATCATTTGAGTAGCCAGCACACCTGTGCAGGTAGGGCATGACATGATAGGCAGCTGCCTTGATAGCGGGTGGGTGCTGAATGTTCCTAATTGACAAAATAAGATTAATGCTTATGAAGAAATATAAAATCTCATCCCTTCCCCAATATCGCGCCACACCCCTACCCCTTAATTCCCTGGTTGAACTTGATGGACATATGTCTTTTTTCGACCGTACTAACTATGTAACTATGTAACATAACATGGGGGGGGTCTCCTGGCTGTTCACACAGGTGTGTCATTGCTGTACATTGACCATGCATTGCTTCTGTGGTATTGCAAAGGCAAAGACAAATGCTTCCAGCCATCCATTGCACTAATGGATTGGTCATCAGCTGGCTGTCTATGTCCCGCATCAATATAGACCAAAGTACAGAGGGTTAGGCTATGCTATAGTGCACCTACCTGATGCATCAGAAGGTGCGAGGCCCTTGCTAAATTCTGTGCACAGACTTTGAGATCTATACTTTAGACTGTATCTAAACCTGCTCCAACATGGACTGACATTCTGGCCTACTTTCAGCCGATGCGACTTGTCTGTCGCTGAACAGTCGCTTTTTATGTATTCAGCACCTATGTATAATGTTGTAAAAATGCTCTAGAAGCTAAAGTCGCAGAAATGTCACACATATTTGGCCTGCAACTTTCTGTGCGACAAATTCAGACAGGAAAAATCAGTATAAATCCTTAGAAAATTATCCCCCAGTGTCTCCATCTGCTGGCGGTATTGAATAAGCATTGCTGCACTGATGGGGTATGCATTAGACGAAAAAAAAGAAGAAAAAGAAGAATAATACGCCCAGAAAAGAGGCGAAAAGGAGAAAAACGTAAAAAAACGTGAAAAAAAAGTAAGAGGAAGAGAAGGGAAAAAAAGGTGGAAATGGGTTTAAAAGTGATTTCGGCGGAGAATATATATATATATATATATATATATATATATATATATATATATACGCGCACACACACACATATATATAAACGTATTCTCCGTTGAGATATTGCAGCCGCTGCTGTGTCCAGGCCCAGGAGCCTTAGCACTGTGCTGTGATGTCACTCAATACCACTGACATCACTAGGTGTAAACAACATCTCTCCTTTGCTGTGTATGTGACTATGGAGCTGTTTGGTGATGTCGTCTATTATGGCCTTCATAGAAGCAACAGGAGATTGTTGCATCCATCTAGAACCCTCAGAACTACAGTGCTATGATGTCACTCACTTCCACAGGCCTTGCAGAGTGTAAACAACAACAACCCAGCTTTGTTGTGTATGTAACCATAGGGATTTGTGATGTCACCTAGAACCTTCACAGCAGCGACAGCTTTATGAGGAGCATCAGCACTGCTCTGCCTGAGCAGAACCATCACCGCCATAGGTTGTCAAATAACCCGGATTTAACCCACACAGGTAAGTCCAATGGGGTGCAGGCATGTCCTCTATGCTTACAGCTTCCCGTGGGTGTTGGTTTGATACCGTTTGGGGACAGCCAAGGAGGCATCTGCAGGCAACAAAGGTAGGTGTGTGCTTGTGTGTGTGTTTCCTATGCAGATCCTAAGCCCAGTGTCACATGCAAGTAGGAGGAGTAAGAAGGGTTCCTGGCAAATCCGGGTTATGGATTGCATTTAAAAAGGCCCCGTGGGAGTGCAATGGGCCCCTGTCTTGCTGCTTAGCAATAATGGTATGGGTTTAGGTTCTGCTGTGTGTACTGGTGGTTGACTGCCCCCCAGCCCAGAGTGTGCATGGAAAATTGTCTGGCAGCCTCCCTGACAGCAAGCAGTGATAGTGCCCATGAAGGGGACCTTGTTGGGCCCGCCCCTTTCACGGTTATCGCTTCTCGGCCTTTTGGCTAAGATCAAGTGTAGTATCTGTTCTTATCAGTTTAATATCTGATACGTCCCCTATCTGGGGACCATATATTAAATGGATTTTTGAGAACGGGGGCCGATTTCGAAGCTTGCTTCCGTCGCCCTATGCATTGACCCGATATGGCAGTATCTTCGGGTACAGTGCACCACCCCCTTACAGGGTTAAAAAGAAAGATTCCTACTTTCATTGCTACCTGCTTGCTGGCTAGCCAGCTAGCCAGCCCTGTGGGCCTTGCTGCTGCTGCTGCAGCCAAAAAACAAAAGGTGGTGCTGCTGCTGCTTCTGCTGCTTCTGCTTCTGCTTGTGTCTGGCCGCTGTTGGAGCGTCCAGGCACAGGACTTCTGCTGCTGCTGACTAAATGGCCTCCTTAATTGGATCATTTGAGTAGCCAGCACACCTGTGCAGGTAGGGCATGACATGATAGGCAGCTGCCTTGATAGCGGGTGGGTGCTGAATGTTCCTAATTGACAAAATAAGATTAATGCTTATGAAGAAATATAAAATCTCATCCCTTCCCCAATATCGCGCCACACCCCTACCCCTTAATTCCCTGGTTGAACTTGATGGACATATGTCTTTTTTCGACCGTACTAACTATGTAACTATGTAACATAACATGGGGGGGGGTCTCCTGGCTGTTCACACAGGTGTGTCATTGCTGTACATTGACCATGCATTGCTTCTGTGGTATTGCAAAGGCAAAGACAAATGCTTCCAGCCATCCATTGCACTAATGGATTGGTCATCAGCTGGCTGTCTATGTCCCGCATCAATATAGACCAAAGTACAGAGGGTTAGGCTATGCTATTGTGCACCTACCTGATGCATCAGAAGGTGCGAGGCCCTTGCTAAATTCTGTGCACAGACTTTGAGATCTATACTTTAGACTGTATCTAAACCTGCTCCAACATGGACTGACATTCTGGCCTACTTTCAGCCGATGCGACTTGTCTGTCGCTGAACAGTCGCTTTTTATGTATTCAGCACCTATGTATAATGTTGTAAAAATGCTCTAGAAGCTAA
>NW_026609988.1:152769-334616 GCF_029499605.1 Hyla sarda | reverse complement strand
GACAGTAGTGGAGTACAGGACGACAGCCATATGGCGGTATGCAAGGGGGTCATAATTCCCCCCCCCCCCCAAAAAAAAAAAAAATTATAAATTGTCAAATCAGGCACAAAATGGTTAAGAAAAAAACTAAATAAAAAACACACGAAAGGAGCCGCTGAAAATAAGAAATAATGACTTGTGAGGCGAATGTGCTGACGGCTGAAATACTGCAAGGACATGGCGGTATCTCCGGGTCTCTGTGATTACATCTGTGGCTGTGTACATGGTGTCCATACGAATAAAGAGCGCCACACATCAGCCGCCCGGACCGCGGCACGCCAGACCTCCAGACTCTAACGCACTCTGACAAGTCAACAAAAATGAAGCTTTCCGAAAGCTCCAGAAGATTGTCAGGACGCCGGAACGCTGGCTCAGCACAACCTGCCAGAGCGAGCGAGAGACAGAGCGAGCGGTCAGAGGATCCTCAGACAAGATGGACGGAGGAAAACTGCAGGTAGAGTGGCCCAGCGGACGGTATCACACATGACAGGCTTAGATACATCTGAGAGCACCACGCTGTTACCAAAGGATAAACTTAGATACAAGGGCTAAGAAGACAACATCTCATCTGACATGCTTAGATACAGTATCTCAGTAGTACCATATTACACATGACAGGCTTAGATACATCTAAAGGCAGCACGCTGTTACAAAATGATAAGCTTAGGTTTAGATACAAGGGCTCAGAAGACAACATCTCATCTGACATGCTTAGATACGGTATCTCAGTAGTACAGTATTACACATGATTGGTAACAGCATGGTGCTCTCAGATGTATCTAAACCAATCATGTGTAATACTGTACTACTGAGATACCGTATCAAAGCTTATCATGTTTAATACTGTACTTCCGAGATACTGTATCTAAGCATGTCAGATGAGATGTTGTCTTCTGAGCCCTTGTATCTAAACCTAAGCTTATCATTTTGTAACAGCGTGCTGCCTTTAGATGTATCTAAGCCTGTCATGTGTAATATGGTACTACTGAGATACTGTATCTAAGCATGTCAGATGAGATGTTGTCTTCTTAGCCCTTGTATCTAAGTTTATCCTTTGGCAACAGCGTGGTGCTCTCAGATGTATCTAAACCAAAGGATAAACTAAGATTTAGATACAAGGGCTTAAGAAGACAACATCTCATCTGACATGCTTAGATACAGTATCTCAGAAGTACAGCATTACACATGATAAGCTTAGATACAGTATTTCAGTAGTACAGTATTGCCCATGATAAGCTTAGATACATCTGAGAGCAGCACGCTGTTACAAAAGGATAGACTTAAATAAGTTTAGATACAAGGGCTCAGAAGACAACATCTCATCTGACATGCTTAGATACAGTATCTCAGTAGTACAGTATTGCACATGATAAGTTTAGATACAGTGGCTCAGCAGACATCATATCAGATAATAGAATTAGATAGCTGATGGCTGTCCAGGCATGCTGGGAATTTTAGTTTTGCAACAGCTGGAGGCACCCTTGTTAAGGAGCACTGAGATACACGGTTCGGCAGCACAGCATCACAAATAAAAGGCTTAGGTGCAAGTTCTCTACACAATGATCTTAGACAGTATTACACACTATAGGCTTAGATACAGCAGCTCCTCAGGCAGTATCACACATGATAGGCTTAGATACAGCAGATTCTCAGGCAGTATCACACGATAGGCTTAGATACAGCAGCTTCTCAGGCAGTATCAAACATGACAGGCTTAGATACAGCAGCTTCTCAGACAGTATCACACATGATAGGATTAGATACATAGCTCAGCACATAGTATCACACATGACAGGCTTAGATACAGGCACTTAGAAAACAGTATCACACATTTAAGGCTTATATGCGCAGTTCTGTAGCCAGTATCACACCTAACAGGCTTAGATACACACAGCTCAGCACACTGTCCCCGGCAGACGCTCTGTGTATGAATGTACAGGTATAGTACAGGACACTGATATGACGGTAATACATTATAGTGATATAAGGTGGTGATGTTGTGTAGAGCGCCCCCTGCAGTGTCCCCCATTATACGAGTGCGGTTATAATAGTCGGTGCCTCATGCTGTATGGGATATCAGAGATAATATATACTGTGAATGAGATGGCGGTGACAGCGCGCACATTATTCTAAAACGGAAGCATCTGCCCATTACTCACTATAATGAGCGCGGTGACATTCCTATGGGGGGAGTCCGCGGCCTCGGCGATGGATGGGGGGGGCTCCCACTTATTCTCTAGGGAAACTAATGACACCTGTGCGCCACATTCATAAACCGGGGCGAGTCGTGCCCGCTGCATGTAATGGATTCCAGCATGGGGAGTACGAGGTTAACACCTTCAGGTCTGGGCCAAAGGACAGCTGCAGCCATTATACCTGATGACATCACTGTATGTCACATGACCCCACCACCTATTCTGGATGAATCTAAGTTCCCCATCTAAAGTTCCCTATAATGTGCAGGTACAGCAGACACCTGTACGTAACCACCAGTCGGCAGACACCTGTACGTAACCACCAGTCGGCAGACACCTGTACGTAACCACCAGTCGGCAGACACCTGTACGTAACCACCAGTCGGCAGACACCTGTACGTAACCACCAGTCGGCAGACACCTGTACGTGACCAGTCGGCAGACACCTGTACGTGACCAGTCGGCAGACACCTGTACGTGACCAGTCGGAAGACACCTGTACGTGACCAGTCGGAAGACACCTGTACGTCACCAGTCGGAAGACACCTGTACGTGACCAGTCGGCAGACACCTGTACGTGACCAGTCGGCAGACACCTGTACGTAACCAGTCGGAAGACACCTGTACGTAACCAGTCGGCAGACACCTGTACGTGACCAGTCGGCAGACACCTGTACGTGACCAGTCGGCAGACACCTGTACGTGACCAGTCGGCAGACACCTGTACGTGACCAGTCGGCAGACACCTTTACGTAACCAGTCGGCAGACACCTGTACGTAACCAGTCGGCAGACACCTGTACGTAACCAGTCGGCAGACACCTGTACGTAACCAGTCGGCAGACACCTGTACGTGACCAGTCGGCAGACACCTGTACGTGACCAGTCGGCAGACACCTGTACGTGACCAGTCGGCAGACACCTGTACGTGACCAGTCGGCAGACACCTTTACGTGACCAGTCGGCAGACACCTGTACGTGACCAGTCGGCAGACACCTGTACGTGACCAGTCGGCAGACACCTGTACGTGACCAGTCGGCAGACACCTGTATGTAACCAGTCAGCAGACACCTGTATTACTTGTAGCAGAGGGCAGTCACTTGGTTTAAACTAGTCAAATTTGTCTCAGAATTCATAGTGAGACTCAAGGAGAAACTTACAGACTCCCGCACTCAAAGTACATGTGTGTGCGTCTCAAATCAAGTCTCCACACAGACCTGCACCCTACTATAGGACACTGCAGCTCACCATCTGTGAATAGGTTAATCTGTTCTGGCATCTATTCTGTGATATTATGAGTGCTCAGGGTCTGTTATATGATGAGTGACAGTACACCCCCCCCTCATACTCATCATATAACAGTACACCCCCCTCATACACATCATATAACAGTACACCCCCCCCCCTCATATAACAGTACACCCCCCCCTCATACTCATCATATAACAGTACACCCCCCTCATACTCCTCATATAACAGTACAGCCCCCTCATACTCCTCATATAACAGTACAGCCCCCCTCATACTCATCATATAACAGTACACCCCCCCCTCATACTCATCATATAACAGTACACCCCCCTCATACTCATCATATAACAGTACACCCCCCTCATACTCCTCATATAACAGTACAGCCCCCTCATACTCCTCATATAACAGTACACCCCCCCTCATACTCATCATATAACAGTACAGCCCCCCTCATACTCCTCATATAACAGTACAGCCCCCCCTCATACTCCTCATATAACAGTACAGCCCCCCTCATACTCATCATATAACAGTACAGCCCCCTCATACTCATCCTATAACAGTACAGCCTCCTCATACTCATCATATAACAGTACAGCCCCCCTCATACTCATCATATAACAGTACAGCCCCCCTCATACTCATCCTATAACAGTACCGCCCCCCTCATACTCATCATATAACAGTACCCCCCCCCATACTCATCATATAACAGTACAGCCCCCTCATACTCATCATATAACAGTACAGCCCCCCTCATACTCATCATATAACAGTACAGCCCCCCTCATACTCATCATATAACAGTACAGCCCCCCTCATACTCATCATATAACAGTACCCCCCCCCATACTCATCATATAACAGTACAGCCCCCTCATACTCATCATATAACAGTACAGCCCCCTCATACTCATCCTATAACAGTACAGCCCCCTCATACTCATCATATAACAGTACCCCCCCCCATACTCATCATATAACAGTACAGCCCCCTCATACTCATCATATAACAGTACACCCCCCCTCATACTCATCATATAACAGTACAGCCCCCTCATACTCATCATATAACAGTACAGCCCCCTCATACTCATCCTATAACAGTACAGCCCCCTCATACTCATCATATAACAGTACCCCCCCCCATACTCATCATATAACAGTACAGCCCCCTCATACTCATCATATAACAGTACAGCCCCCTCATACTCCTCATATAACAGTACACCCCCCTCATACTCATCATATAACAGTACAGCCCCCTCATACTCATCCTATAACAGTACCGCCCCCCTCATACTCATCATATAACAGTACAGCCCCCTCATACTCATCATATAACAGTACAGCCCCCTCATACTCATCATATAACAGTACAGCCCCCTCATACTCATCATATAACAGTACAGCCCCCCTCATACTCATCATATAACAGTACAGCCCCCTCATACTCATCATATAACAGTACAGCCCCCCTCATACTCATCCTATAACAGTACAGCCCCCTCATACTCATCATATAACAGTACAGCCCCCTCATACTCCTCATATAACAGTACAGCCCCCTCATACTCCTCATATAACAGTACAGCCCCCTCATACTCATCATATAACAGTACAGCCCCCTCATACTCATCATATAACAGTACAGCCCCCTCATACTCATCATATAACAGTACAGCCCCCTCATACTCATCATATAACAGTACAGCCCCCCTCATACTCATCATATAACAGTACAGCCCCCCTCATACTCATCATACTCATCATATAACAGTACAGCCCCCCTCATACTCATCATACTCATCATATAACAGTACAGCCCCCCTCATACTCATCATATAACAGTACACCCCCCCCCCTCATACTCATCATATAACAGTACAGCCCCCTCATACTCATCATATAACAGTACAACCCCCCTCATACTCATCATACTCATCATATAACAGTACAGCCCCCCTCATACTCATCATACTCATCATATAACAGTACAGCCCCCCCTCATGCTCATCATATAACAGTACAGCCCCCCTCATACTCATCATATAACAGTACACCCCCCTCATACTCATCATATAACAGTACAGCCCCCCTCATACTCATCATACTCATCATATAACAGTACAGCCCCCCTCATACTCATCATATAACAGTACAGCCCCCTCATACTCATCATATAACAGTACAGCCCCCCTCATACTCCTCATATAACAGTACAGCCCCCCTCATACTTATCATATAACAGTACAGCCCCCCTCATACTCATCATATAACAGTACAGCCTCCTCATACTCATCATATAACAGTACAGCCCCCCTCATACTCATCATATAACAGTACAGCCCCCTCATACTCATCATATAACAGTACAGCCCCCTCATACTCATCATATAACAGTACAGCCCCCTCATACTCATCCTATAACAGTACAGCCCCCTCATACTCATCATATAACAGGTTGGTGTGAGGTGCTCGGTAATAAACGTTGAGATGTGGTCTGGTCCGGCAGTGATCTATTGGGTGTCAGGCTGCCGGCAATTTGTTCTCACGTGGGGAATCATTTATCAGGTGCGCAGGAGATGTGACGGTTGCAGATTAACACATCTGTCAAACTCCCATCCAACCTCTCCCGTCCTCCTCCAACCAGCGGCCGATGTAATATACTGCGAGATAATATCAGCTCTCAGGGGGTCATCATCCGGGACAGACCATACCTGACGGCCATTATAATCTTCCTATATATAGTATGTGTATCACAATTATCACATAACCTATACAGTCTATAATCTATTCTATATAATATCACATAACCTCCCATACATTCTATAATCTATCCTATATAACAATTATCACATAACCTCCCATACATTCTATAATCTATCCTATATAATATCACAATTATCACATAACCACCTATACATTCTATAATCTATCCTATATCACAATTATCACATAACCACCTATACATTCTATAATCTATCCTATATCACAATTATCACATAACCACCTATACATTCTATAATCTATCCTATATCACAATTATCACATAACCACCTATACATTCTATAATCTATCCTATATAATATCACATAACCTCCCATACATTCTTTAATCTATCCTATATAATATCACAATTATCACATAACCTCCTATACATTCTATAATCTATCCTATATAACAATTATCACATAACCACCTATACATTCTATAATCTATTCTATATAATATCACAATTATCACATAACCTCCTATACATTCTATAATCTATTCTATATAATATCACAATTATCACATAACCTCCCATACATTCTATAATCTATCCTATATAATATCACAATTATCACATAACCTCCCATACATTCTATAATCTATCCTATATAATATCACAATTATCACATAACCACCTATACATTCTATAATCTATCCTATATAATATCACAATTATCACATAACCTCCCATACATTCTATAATCTATCCTATATAACAATTATCACATAACCACCTATACATTCTATAATCTATCCTATATAATATCACATAACCTCCCATACATTCTTTAATCTATCCTATATAATATCACAATTATCACATAACCACCTATACATTCTATAATCTATCCTATATAACAATTATCACATAACCACCTATACATTCTATAATCCTTCTATATAACAATTATCACATAACCACCTATACATTCTATAATCTATCCTATATAATATCACAATTATCACATAACCTCCTATACATTCTATAATCTATTCTATATAATATCACAATTATCACATAACCTCCTATACATTCTATAATCTATCCTATATAATATAACAATTCTCACATAACCACCTATACATTCTATAATCTATCCTATATAATATCACAATTATCACATAACCTCCTATACATTCTATAATCTATCCTATATAATATAACAATTCTCACATAACCACCTATACATTCTATAATCTATCCTATATAACAATTATCACATAACCACCTATACATTCTATAATCCTTCTATATAACAATTATCACATAACCACCTATACATTCTATAATCTATCCTATATAATATCACAATTATCACATAACCTCCTATACATTCTATAATCTATCCTATATCACTGTTAGGATTCGGCTGGCTGGATGTGGATCCTCTGTGTCAGCAAGGGATTGGCGTGGACCGTGTCGGTGGACCGGTTCTAGGTTGCTACTGGTATTCACCAGAGCCCGGCGCAAAGCGGGATGGTCTTGCTGCGGCGGTAGCAACCAGGTCGTATCCACTAGCAACGGCTCAACCTCGCTGACTGCTGAGAAGGCGTGGGACAGAAGGACTAGGCAGAGGCAAGGTCAGACGTAGCAGAAGGTTGGGGCAGGCGGCAAGGTTCGTAGTCAATGGAGATAGCAGGAGATCAGGAACACAGTAAAGGTAAACACAGAAGTAGCTTTCTCCAGGCACTAAGGCAACAAGATCCGGCAAGGAAGTGCATGAGAAGTGAGGTTATATGGACAGGGGGCAGGTGGAAGCTAATCAGACTGATTGGGCCAGGCACCAATCATTGGTGCACTGGCCCTTTAAATCTTAGAGAGCTGACGCGCGCGCCAGGACGTGACAGCCGGGGACCGGGACAGGCGAGTGACTTGGGATGCGATTCGCGAGCGGGCGCGTCCCGCTATGCGAATCGCATCCCCGCAGGCAGTGTCAGTGCAGCGCTCCCGGTCAGCGGGTCTGACCGGGGCGCTGCAGAGAGAGGAACACCGCCAGCGCTCCGGGGAGGAGCAGGGACCCAGAGCGCTTGGCGTAACAGGTCTTAGGTCTCCCCCTCTTTTTGTCGGGATGTTTCTTCATCCGGGATGAGGCCTGTATGAGGGATTTTTGAGTTTCTTTCCAGATGGTGGAGAAGTCCCGGGAAACCTCATCAACAGCGTGCAAACCAGAAGGCGTGGGAGTGGGGGAAGGGGATGAAGCTGGACACGGGGCAAAGTGTTACCAGGACGGGGGCTATGAGGAGGAGACACAGCATAGTCCTGATAGGCCTTGGGGAGACCATGTAAAGGAGGAGACACAGAGGTTTGACTGATGGGACTGGGAGCAGACGTGAGGCATTTTTTATGGCAAGAAGCACCCCAGCTCTTGATCTCCCCGGTGGTCCAGTCCAGGGTAGGAGAATGAAGCTGGAGCCATGGCAGACCAAGGAGGACTTCAGAGGTGCAATTGGGCAGGACCAAAAATTCAATTTTCTCTTGATGCAGTCCAATGCTCATAAGCAGGGGTTCTGTGCGGTAACGCACAGTGCAGTGCAACTTCACTCCGCTGACCGAAGAAATGTAAAGCGGCTTGACGAGACGGGTCACAGGGATGCAGTACCTATCAAGCAAAGAGGCCAGAATAAAATTTCCAGAAGAACCAGAGTCCACGACGGCCACGGCTGAGAAGGAGGAGTTGGCAGAAGGAGAAATCCGCACGGGCACAGTGAGACGTGGAGAAGCAGACTCCGTACCCAGAGACGCCACACCCACGTGAGCTGGGTGCGTGCGTGCATTATCCAGACGTGGAGGACGAATAGGGCAATCCACCAAGAAATGTTCGGTACTAGCGCAGTACAGACATAGATTTTTATCCCTACGGCGAGTCCTCTCTTCAAGGGTCAGGTGGGACCGGTCCACTTGCATAGCCTCCTCGGCGGGAGGCACAGGCGTAGATTGCAGAGGATACTGTGAGAGAGGTGCCCAGGGATCAAGGTTTTTTTCCTGGCGGAGCTCCTGGTGTCTTTCAGAAAAACGCTTGTCAATGCGGGTGGCCAAATGGATAAGTTCATGCAGGTTGGCAGGAATCTCTCGTGCGGCCAGCACATCTTTGATGTTACTGGATAGGCCTTTTTTAACCCCTTAAGGACCGGGGGTTTTTCCGTTTTTGCATTTTCGTTTTTTGCTCCTTGCCTTTAAAAAATCATAACTCTTTCAATTTTGCACCTAAAAATCCATATGATGGCTTATTTTTTGCGCCACCAATTCTAATTTGTAATGACGTCAGTCATTTTGCCCAAAAATCTACGGTGAAACGGAAAAAAAAATAATTGTGCGACAAAATTGAAAAAAAAAAAACGCAGTTTTGTAACTTTTGGGGGCTTCCGTTTCTACGTAGTACATTTTTCGGTAAAAATGACACCTTATCTTTATTCTGTAGGTCCATAAGATTAAAATGATCCCCTACTTATATAGGTTTGATTTTTTCGGACTTCTGGAAAAAATCATAACTACATGCAGGAAAATTAATACGTTTAAAATTGTCATCTTCTGACCCCTATAACTTTTTTATTTTTCCGTGTATGAGGCGGTATGAGGGCTCATTTTTTGCGCCGTGATCTGAAGTTTTTAACGGTACAATTTTTGCATTGATAGGACTTATTGATCGCTTTTTATTCATTTTTAAATGATATAAAAAGTGACCAAAAATGCACTATTTTGGACTTTGGAATTTTTTTGCGCACACGCCATGGACCGAGCGGTTTAATTAATGATATATTTTTATAATTCGGACATTTCCGCACACGGTGATACCATATATGTTCATTTTTCTTTTTATTTACACTGTGTTGTTTTTTTTTTTTTATTGGAAAAGGGGGGGTGATTCAAACTTTTAATAGGGGAGGAGTTAAATGATCTTTATTCACTTTTTTTTTTCACTTTTTTTTGCAGTGTTATAGGTCCCATAGGGACCTATAACACTGCACACACTGATCATTGTTATCCCATAGGGACCTATAACACTGCACACACTGATCTTCATTATTGATCACTGGTTTCTCATAAGAAACCAGTGATCAACGATTCTGCCGCATGACTGCTCATGCCTGGATCTCAGGCACTGAGCAGTCATTCGGCGATCGGACAGCGAGGAGCCCGACTGAGCTAGCCGGCCACTTTCGGTTTCACTTTTAGCCGCGCGGCTCAGCTCTGAGCGTGCGGCTAAAGGGTTAATAGCGCGGGGTGCCGCGATCGGCACTGCACGCTATTAGAGGCGGGTCCCGGCTTCACTATGACGCCGGGCCCGCCGTGATATGACGCGGGGTTACTGTGTAACCCCGCGTTATATCAGGAGAGCAGGTCCAAGGGCGTACCTGTACGCCCTTGGTCCTTAAGGGGTTAAAGGTCGCGCAGAGGGCCTCGTTGTTCCAAGATAATTCAGAGGCGAGGGTACGAAATTGGATGGCCTATTCGCCTACAGAAGAACTACCCTGGACCAGGTTTAACAAGGCAGTTTCGGCAGAAGAAGCTCGGGCTGGTTCCTCGAAGACACTGCGAACCTCAGAGAAGAAGGACTGTACAGTGGCGGTGACAGGATCATTGTGGTCCCAGAGCGGTGTGGCCCATGACAAAGCCTTCCCAGATAGGAGACTAACCACGAAAGCCACCTTCGAGCGTTCTGTAGGAAATTGGTCCGACATCATCTCCAAATGTAGGGAACATTGTGACAGGAAACCACGGCAGAGTCTAGAATCCCCATCAAATTTGTCCGGCAGGGACAAGCGGAGGCCAGGAGCGGCCACACGCTGCGGAGGAGATGGTTGTTGCTGCTGTAGCTGTGACTGAAGTTGCTGTAATACAACAAAGTGGTAAAGTGCGACAGCTGTTGAGCTTGTTGGGCGATCAGTCAGGATTGCAGGGCGACCTCCGTGGATAAGTCAGCGATACTTGGCAGCGGCACGTCAGCAGGATCCGTGGCCGGATCTACTGTTAGGATTCGGCTAGCTGGATGTGGATCCTCTGTGTCAGCGAGGGATTGGCGTGGACCGCGTCGGTGGACCGGTTCTAGGTTGCTACTGGTTTTCACCAGAGCCCGTCGCAAAGCGGGATGGTCTTGCTGCGGCGGTAGCAACCAGGTCGTATCCACCGGCAACGGCTCAACCTCGCTGACTGCTGAGAAAGCGTGGGACAGAAGGACTAGGCAGAGGCAAGGTCAGACGTAGCAGAAGGTCGGGGCAGGCGGCAAGGTTCGTAGTCAATAGTGATAGCAGGAGGTCAGGAACACAGTAAAGGTAAACACAGAAGTAGCTTTCTCTAGTCACAATGGCAACAAGATCTGGCCAGGAAGTGCAGGGGAAGTGAGGTTATATGGACAGGAGGCAGGTGGAAGCTAATCAGACTGATTGGGCCAGGCAACAATCATTGGTGCACTGGCCCTTTAAATCTTAGATAGCTGGCGCGCGCCCTAAGGAGCGGAGTCGCGCGCCAGGACGTGACAGCCGGGGACCGGGACAGGTGAGTGACTTGGGATGCGATTCGCGAGCAGGCGCGTCCCGCTATGCGAATCGCATCCCCGCCGGCAGAGTCAGTGCAGCGCTCCTGGTCAGTGGGTCTGACCGGGGAGCTGCAGAGAGAGGAACACCGCGAGCGCTCCGGGGAGTAGCAGGGACCCAGAGCGCTCGGCGTAACAATCACAATTATCACATAACCTCCTATACATTCTATAATCCTTCTATATAATATCACAATTATCACATAACCACCTATACATTCTATAATCCTTCTATATAACAATTATCACATAACCACCTATACATTCTATAATCCTTCTATATAACAATTATCACATAACCACCTATACATTCTATAATCTATTCTATATAATATCACAATTATCACATAACCACCTATACATTCTATAATCTATTCTATATAATATCACAATTATCACATAACCACCTATACATTCTATAATCCTTCTATAGGCCAGTAAATCTGACATCAATAGTGGGGAAATTAATGGAAACCCTAATTAAGGATAGGATTGTGGAACATCTAAAATCCCATGGATTGCAAGATGAAAAACAACATGGGGCAGTATAGTGATATAATAATAGATGGAGGAGCAGTATAGTGATATAATAATAGATGGAGGAGCAGTATAGTGATATAATAATAGATGGAGGAGGAGTATAGTGATATAATAATAGATGGAGGAGCAGTATAGTGATATAATAATAGATGGAGGAGGAGTATAGTGATATAATAATAGATGGAGGAGGAGGAGTATAGTGATATAATAATAGATGGAGGAGCAGTATAGTGATATAATAATAGATGGAGGAGGAGTATAGTGATATAATAATAGATGGAGGAGCAGTATAGTGATATAATAATAGATGGAGGAGGAGTATAGTGATATAATAATAGATGGAGGAGGAGGAGTATAGTGATATAATAATAGATGGAGGAGCAGTATAGTGATATAATAATAGATGGAGGAGGAGTATAGTGATATAATAATAGATGGAGGAGCAGTATAGTGATATAATAATAGATGGAGGAGGAGTATAGTGATATAATAATAGATGGAGGAGGAGTATAGTGATATAATAATAGATGGAGGAGGAGTATAGTGATATAATAATAGATGGAGGAGCAGTATAGTGATATAATAATAGATGGAGGAGGAGTATAGTGATATAATAATAGATGGAGGAGGAGTATAGTGATATAATAATAGATGGAGGAGCAGTATAGTGATATAATAATAGATGGAGGAGGAGTATAGTGATATAATAATAGATGGAGGAGCAGTATAGTGATATAATAATAGATGGAGGAGCAGTATAGTGATATAATAATAGATGGAGGAGGAGTATAGTGATATAATAATAGATGGAGGAGCAGTATAGTGATATAATAATAGATGGAGGAGGAGTATAGTGATATAATAATAGATGGAGGAGGAGTATAGTGATATAATAATAGATGGAGGAGCAGTATAGTGATATAATAATAGATGGAGGAGGAGTATAGTGATATAATAATAGATGGAGGAGCAGTATAGTGATATAATAATAGATGGAGGAGCAGTATAGTGATATAATAATAGATGGAGGAGCAGTATAGTGATATAATAATAGATGGAGGAGGAGTATAGTGATATAATAATAGATGGAGGAGCAGTATAGTGATATAATAATAGATGGAGGAGGAGTATAGTGATATAATAATAGATGGAGGAGGAGAAGTATAGTGATATAATAATAGATGGAGGAGGAGTATAGGGATATAATAATAGATGGAGGAGCAGTATAGTGATATAATAATAGATGGAGGAGGAGTATAGTGATATAATAATAGATGGAGGAGGAGAAGTATAGTGATATAATAATAGATGGAGGAGGAGTATAGTGATATAATAATAGATGGAGGAGGAGTATAGTGATATAATAATAGATGGAGGAGCAGTATAGTGATATAATAATAGATGGAGGAGGAGTATAGTGATATAATAATAGATGGAGGAGCAGTATAGTGATATAATAATAGATGGAGGAGGAGTATAGTGATATAATAATAGATGGAGGAGCAGTATAGTGATATAATAATACATGGAGGAGCAGTATAGTGATATAATAATAGATGGAGGAGGAGTATAGTGATATAATAATAGATGGAGGAGGAGAAGTATAGTGATATAATAATAGATGGAGGAGGGGCAGTATAGTGATATAATAATAGATGGAGGAGCAGTATAGTGATATAATAATAGATGGAGGAGGAGCAGTATAGTGATATAATAATAGATGGAGGAGCAGTATAGTCATATAATAATAGATGGAGGAGGCGTATAGTGATATAATAATAGATGGAGGAGGGGCAGTATAGTGATATATCACTATACGCCTCCTCCATCTATTATTATATCACTATACTCCTCCTCCATCTATTATTATATGACTATACTGCCCCTCCTCCATCTATTATTATATCACTATACTGCCCCTCCTCCATCTATTATATCACTATACTGCCCCTCCTCCATCTATTATTATATCACTATACTGCCCCTCCTCCATCTATTATTATATCACTATACTGCCCCTCCTCCATCTATTATTATATCACTATACTGCTCCTCCTCCATCTATTATTATATGACTATACTGCCCCTCCTCCATCTATTATTATATCACTATACTGCCCCTCCTCCATCTATTATATCACTATACTGCCCCTCCTCCATCTATTATTATATCACTATACTGCCCCTCCTCCATCTATTATTATATCACTATACTGCCCCTCCTCCATCTATTATTATATCACTATACTGCCCCTCCTCCATCTATTATTATATCACTATACTGCCCCTCCTCCATCTATTATTATATCACTATACTGCCCCTCCTCCATCTATTATTATATCACTATACTGCCCCTCCTCCGCCATCTATTATTATATCACTATACTGCCCCTCCTCCGCCATCTATTATTATATCACTATACTGCCCCTCCTCCGCCATCTATTATTATATCACTATACTGCCCCTCCTCCGCCATCTATTATTATATCACTATACTGCCCCTCCTCCGCCATCTATTATTATATCACTATACTGCCCCTCCTCCGCCATCTATTATTATATCACTATACTGCCCCTCCTCCGCCATCTATTATTATATCACTATACTGCCCCTCCTCCGCCATCTATTATTATATCACTATACTGCCCCTCCTCCGCCATCTATTATTATATCACTATACTGCCCCTCCTCCGCCATCTATTATTATATCACTATACTGCCCCTCCTCCGCCATCTATTATTATATCACTATACTGCCCCTCCTCCGCCATCTATTATTATATCACTATACTGCCCCTCCTCCGCCATCTATTATTATATCACTATACTGCCCCTCCTCCGCCATCTATTATTATATCACTATACTGCCCCTCCTCCGCCATCTATTATTATATCACTATACTGCCCCTCCTCCGCCATCTATTATTATATCACTATACTGCCCCTCCTCCGCCATCTATTATTATATCACTATACTGCCCCTCCTCCGCCATCTATTATTATATCACTATACTGCCCCTCCTCCGCCATCTATTATTATATCACTATACTGCCCCTCCTCCATCTATTATTATATCACTATACTCCTCCTCCATCTATTATTATATCACTATACTGCTCCTCCTCCATCTATTATTATATCACTATACTGCTCCTCCTCCATCTATTATTATATCACTATACTGCTCCTCCTCCATCTTTTATTATATCACTATACTGCTCCTCCTCCATCTATTATTATATCACTATACTCCTCCCCCATCTATTATTATATCACTATACTCCTCCTCCATCTATTATTATATCACTATACTGCTCCTCCTCCATCTTTTATTATATCACTATACTGCCCCTCCTCCATCTATTATTATATCACTATACTGCCCCTCCTCCATCTATTATTATATCACTATACTGCCCCTCCTCCATCTATTATTATATCACTATACTGCCCCTCCTCCATCTATTATTATATCACTATACTGCTCCTCCTCCATCTATTATTATATCACTATACTGCTCCTCCTCCATCTATTATTATATCACTATACTGCTCCTCCTCCATCTATTATTATATCACTATACTCCTCCTCCTCCTCCATCTATTATTATATCACTATACTCCTCCTCCTCCATCTATTATTATATCACTATACTCCTCCTCCTCCTCCATCTATTATTATATCACTATACTCCTCCTCCTCCATCTATTATCATATCACTATACTGCTCCGCCATCTATTATCATATCACTATACTGCTCCGCCATCTATTATCATATCACTATACTGCCCCTCCTCCGCCATCTATTATCATATCACTATACTGCCCCTCCTCCGCCATCTATTATCATATCACTATACTGCCCCTCCTCCGCCATCTATTATCATATCACTATACTGCCCCTCCTCCGCCATCTATTATCATATCACTATACTGCCCCTCCTCCGCCATCTATTATTATATCACTATACTGCCCCTCCTCCGCCATCTATTATTATATCACTATACTGCCCCTCCTCCGCCATCTATTATTATATCACTATACTGCCCCTCCTCCTCCATCTATTATTATATCACTATACTGCCCCTCCTCCTCCATCTATTATTATATCACTATACTGCCCCTCCTCCTCCATCTATTATTATATCACTATACTGCTCCTCCTCCATCTATTATTATATCACTATACTGCTCCTCCATCTATTATTATATCACTATACTGCTCCTCCATCTATTATTATATCACTATACTGCTCCTCCTCCATCTATTATTATATCACTATACTGCCCCTCCATCTATTATTATATCACTATACTGCCCCTCCATCTATTATTATATCACTATACTGCTCCTCCTCCATCTATTATTATATCACTATACTGCTCCTCCTCCATCTATTATTATATCACTATACTCCTCCTCCATCTATTATTATATCACTATACTGCTCCTCCATCTATTATTATATCACTATACTGCTCCTCCATCTATTATTATATCACTATACTCCTCCTCCATCTATTATTATATCACTATACTGCTCCTCCATCTATTATTATATCACTATACTGCTCCTCCATCTATTATTATATCACTATACTGCTCCTCCATCTATTATTATATCACTATACTGCTCCTCCTCCATCTATTATTATATCACTATACTGCTCCTCCATCTATTATTATATCACTATACTCCTCCTCCATCTATTATTATATCACTATACTCCTCCTCCATCTATTATTATATCACTATACTGCTCCTCCTCCATCTATTATTATATCACTATACTGCTCCTCCTCCATCTATTATTATATCACTATACTGCTCCTCCTCCATCTATTATTATATCACTGTACTGCTCCTCCATCTATTATAATAATAGATGGAGGAGGGGCAGTATAGTGATATAATAATAGATGGAGGAGGAGTATAGTGATATAATAATAGATGGAGGAGCAGTATAGTAATATAATAATAGATGGAGGAGCAGTATAGTGATATAATAATAGATGGAGGAGGAGCAGTATAGTGATATAATAATAGATGGAGGAGCAGTTTAGTGATATAATAATAGATGGAGGAGCAGTATAGTGATATAATAATAGATGGAGGAGGAGCAGTATAGTGATATAATAATAGATGGAGGAGGAGTATAGTGATATAATAATAGATGGAGGAGGAGCAGTATAGTGATATAATAATAGATGGAGGAGCAGTATAGTGATATAATAATAGATGGAGGAGGGGCAGTATAGTGATATAATAATAGATGGAGGAGGAGCAGTATAGTGATATAATAATAGATGGAGGAGGAGCAGTATAGTGATATAATAATAGATGGAGGAGCAGTATAGTGATATAATAATAGATGGAGGAGGAGTATAGTGATATAATAATAGATGGAGGAGCAGTATAGTGATATAATAATAGATGGAGGAGCAGTATAGTGATATAATAATAGATGGAGGAGCAGTATAGTGATATTATAATAGATGGAGGAGGAGTGTAGTGATATAATAATAGATGGAGGAGGAGGAGTATAGTGATATAATAATAGATGGAGGAGCAGTATAGTGATATAATAATAGATGGAGGAGGAGTATAGTGATATAATAATAGATGGAGGAGCAGTATAGTGATATAATAATAGATGGAGGAGCAGTATAGTGATATAATAATAGATGGAGGAGGAGTATAGTGATATAATAATAGATGGAGGAGCAGTATAGTGATATAATAATAGATGGAGGAGGAGCAGTATAGTGATATAATAATAGATGGAGGAGGAGTATAGTGATATAATAATAGATGGAGGAGCAGTATAGTGATATAATAATAGATGGAGGAGGAGCAGTATAGTGATATAATAATAGATGGAGGAGGAGTATAGTGATATAATAATAGATGGAGGAGGAGTATAGTGATATAATAATAGATGGAGGAGGAGCAGTATAGTGATATAATAATAGATGGAGGAGGGGCAGTATAGTGATATAATAATAGATGGAGGAGCAGTATAGTGATATAATAATAGATGGAGGAGGAGGAGTATAGTGATATAATAATAGATGGAGGAGGAGTATAGTGATATAATAGATGGAGGAGCAGTATAGTGATATAATAATAGATGGAGGAGGAGTATAGTGATATAATAATAGATGGAGGAGCAGTATAGTGATATAATAATAGATGGAGAAGGAGTATAGTGATATAATAATAGATGGAGGGGCAGTATAGTGATATAATAATAGATGGAGGAGGAGTATAGTGATATAATAATAGATGGAGGAGGAGGAGTATAGTGATATAATAATAGATGGAGGAGGAGGAGTATAGTAATATAATAATAGATGGCGGAGGAGCAGTATAGTGATATAATAATAGATGGAGGAGGAGCAGTATAGTGATATAATAATAGATGGGGGAGGGGCAGTATAGTGATATAATAATAGATGGGGGAGGGGCAGTATAGTGATATAATAATAGATGGGGGAGGGGCAGTATAGTGATATAATAATAGATGGGGGAGGGGCAGTAGACATCACATATCTAGATTTTAGGCTTCTGACACTGTCCACATAGAAGATATCAATAATCTGCAGTCATTGATCTTGGACTCCATATTGTTGAGTGGATTAGGCATTGGCTGAGTAACAGACAACAGAGGGTTGTAGTCAATGGAGAATATTCAGAGCGCGGTCTTGTCACCAGTGGGGACCTCAGGGATCTGTACTGGGACCAGTATTGTGCAATATCTTCATTATTGATATCACAGAAGGTCTCGATGGTTTTGGTCTTTTTGCTGATGACACAAAGATATGTAACAGGGTTGATGTTCCTGGAGGATCCGCCAAATGGAAAAGGATTTAGGCCAACTAGAAGAATGGTCAGAACTCTGGACACTGAAATGTAATGTGGATAAGTGCAGATAGTGGACCTGGGGGGTAAAAACCCTCGGGCAGAATATAGAACATGTGACACAGTCCTGACCTCAGTATCTGAGGAGAGGGATTTAGGAGAAATTATTTCAGAAGACAAAGTTAGGAAGACAATGTAATAGAGCAGCAGGAAACGCTAGCAGAATGCCTGGATGTATAGGGAGAGGTATAAGCAGTAGAAAGAGAGAAGTGCTCATGGGTGTATAGGGAAAGGTATTAGTAGTAGAGAGAAGTGCTCATGGGTGTATAGGGAGAGGTATAAGCAGTAGAAAGAGAGAAGTGCTCATGGGTGTATAGGGAGAGGTATAAGCAGTAGATAGAGAGAAGTGCTCATGGGTGTATAGGGAAAGGTATTAGTAGTAGAGAGAAGTGCTCATGGGTGTATAGGGAGAGGTATAAGCAGTAGAAAGAGAGAAGTGCTCATGGGTGTATAGGGAGAGGTATAAGCAGTAAAAAGAGAGAAGTGCTCATGGGTGTATAGGGAGAGGTATTAACAGTAGAGAGAAGTGCTCATGGGTGTATAGGGAGAGGTATTAACAGTAGAGAGAAGTGCTCATGGGTGTATAGGGAGAGGTATTAACAGTAGAGAGAAGTGCTCATGGGTGTATAGGGAGAGGTATTAGTAGTAGAGAGAAGTGCTCATGCCGCTGTACAGAACACTGGTGAGACCTCACTTGGAGTATTGTGCGCAGTACTGGAGGCCGTATCTCCAGAAGGATATATATTCTCTAGAGAGAGTTCAAAGAAGATACTAAACTAGTACATGGATTGCAGGATAAAACTTACCAGGAAAGGTTAAAGGACCTGAACATGTATAGAAGAAAGAAGAGACAGAGGGATATGATAGAGACTTTATATACATAAAGGGAATCAACACGAGAAAGGAGGAGAGGAGATTTATATAGGAGAAAAACTAGCACAAGAGGACATAGTGTTATATAGAGGATATAGTGTTGTGTTATATATAGAGGACATAGTGTTATATATAGAGGACATAGTTTTAAATTAGAGGGGAAAGGTTTCTGCAGTAATATCAGGAAGTATTACTTTACTGAGAGAGTAGTGGATGCAGGGAATGGCCTTCCTGCAGAAGTGGTCGCTGCAAATACAGTGAAGGAGTTTAAACATGCATGGGATAAGCATAAGGCTATCCTTCATATAAGATATAGACATAAGGCTATCCTTCATATAAGATAGGGATAGGTATAAGGCTATCCTTAGTATAAGATAGGGATAAGCATAAGGCTATCCTTCATATAAGATAGAGATATATATAAGGCTATCCTTCATATAAGATAGAGATATATATAAGGCTATCCTTCATATAAGATAGGGATAGGTATAAGGCTATCCTTCATATAAGATAGGGATAAGCATAAGGCTATCCTTCATATAAGATAGAGATATATATAAGGCTATCCTTCATATAAGATATGGATAGGTATAAGGCTATCCTTCATATAAGATAGGGATAAGCATAAGGCTATCCTTCATATAAGATAGAGATATATATAAGGCTATCCTTCATATAAGATAGGGATAGGTATAAGGCTATCCTTCATATAAGATAGGGATAGGTATAAGGCTATCCTTCATATAAGATAGGTATAAGACTATCCTCCATATAAGATACAGTCCTAGGAGAGAGTCTCCAGCCCACCGGAGCGCGCGCCGGCAAGCAGGAAGAACAGAGGAGACACAGGGACGACGGGGAAGGTAACGAGCAGTGAGCTCGGTGCGATCACATTGCGGGATGCGAATCACGATGTGAACCGTGCCGGGCAGCGGAGAAGGAGTGCGTCCATGGCCAGCATGTCTGACCGCGGCGCCATATATATTCTATACATTATCCAAAAACAATGCTTTTCTGTCCGAATAAATCACAGGTACAAGTTCCCCCGGGGGTCTCTATACTTTGGGGTTTTTGCTTCTCCACCCGATCTCATGCAGTCGACTCCCTCCCTGGAAGGGGCTCACAAAATGACATGTGATGGATGTACAATTGCCTGAGCGCTATTATTTGTGTACTGTATGGCAGTATTATGTAACTTTTATGTGCATATTAATTTGTAATACATATTATTTGGGCATATTTATTTCATTTAAAAACACCAAACCCTTTGGACCCAAAGGGAAACAGAGCTTTAAACTCCTAGATTATAACCACCCCCTCAAAGGGGTACTCCGGTGGAAATTTTTTTTTTTAAATGAACTGGTGCCAGAAAGTTAAACAAATTTGTAAATTAAAAAAAATCTTAATCCTTTTATTACTTTTTAGCAGCTGTATGCTGCAAAGGAAATTCTTTACTTTTTGAAGTTTTTTTGTCTTGTCCACAGTGCTCTCTGCTGACACCTCTGTCCCTGTCAGGAACTGTTCAGAGCAGCATTGGTTTGCTATGGGGATTTTCTGGGTGTCAGCAGAGAGCACTGTGGACAACACAAAAAAAAAAAATAAAGCATTTCCTCTGTAGCATACAGCTGCTAAAAAGTACTGGAAGGATTAAGGTTTTTTTAATAGAAGTAATTTACAAATCTGTTCAACTTTCTGCCACCAGTTCATTTAAAAAAAATGTTTTCCACCAGAGTACCCCTTTAAATGTATATTATTTATAACGTAGTTAGTACAACAAAACACGTTGTGGAGGCTTTCAGTGTTTTCTTTATATGTTGATATATCTTATATTCTGAATTCGGGTAGAAAACAGACATGGTGCACATCTACAATCTTGTATAATGATCTGATTGCTTCTCAGCATAATATCAAAAACTAACAGCTTGTTATTATACATTTTTGATCAAAAAGTACAAGCCCACTCGCCACGTCAAGGCCACCTATCCAGAGTGGGTCCCTAACGTCCCTAGCATAAAATGGCGTAGCACTGGGCAGCGATCACCACCGCCGCAACACCAATGCCCACAGGGGGGGGGGGGGGGGTTAACAACCCACTGGCAGAGCGGCCCCAATGCCACTCAAACCAGTCTATGGGCCGCACCCCCCCATAGACACGGCGCCACGGCAGCAATGGACGCCGCACAGCACCACACCAGTGTGAACAAGGTGTAATAGCTCACTTACCATGCTTTCCCAGTCTCCCATGCTCTCCCAGTGCTGCACTCTTCCCCACCCCCTCCGCCCAACCCTATATAAGTAGTAGTTAGCTACACATGGGCCTTTTCTTTCCTGGCAGCCTCTCAGTCTGACTGGGAGCACATGGTAAGTGAGCTGTAACATCCTGTTCACACTGGTGTTGGTGCTGTGCGACGTCTGTTGCTGCCGTGGCGCCGTGTCTGCGGGGGGGTGCGGCCCATAGACTGGTTTGAGTGGCATTGGGGCCGCTCTGCCGGTGGGTCGTTCCCCCCTGTGGGCATTGGCGTCGCGGCGGTGGTGGTCGCCGCTCGGTGCTACGCCATTTTATGCTAGGGACGTTAGGGACCCACTCTGGATAGGCGGCCTTGACGTGGCGAGTGGGCTTGTACTTTTTGATCAAAAATGTATAACAACCTGTTAGTTTTTGATATTATGCTGAGAAGCAATCAGATCATTATACAAGATTGTAGATGTGCGACCATGTCTGTTTTCTACCCGAATTCACAATATCTTATATTCTATTCTTTTGGCAATTGTGCAAATTTGGCTATTTTCTTAATTCAGCACAGGATGGTCCTTTTATTTATTTAGGAACTATTACATGGGGAATATGGTAGGGTAGGGTCGATGAAAATTGGCTGGAATAAAGAATTGTCACAGCCTGGGGGGTTGGTTAGGCCTATCTACCATGTGCATTGCCCTTGTCCCACTGGTGCAAACTTTGGTGGGATCTGCCATGTTCCGTGCCATATTCACGCAGAGACTACTACGGGTTTCATGATTGGCAGAAGTGCTCGACTTTTGGCACCATACAGAGCCTGCTGAAGAGTTGTTACAGAGCCTGCTGATGAGTTGTTACAGAGCCTGCTGTTGAGTTGTTACAGAGCCTGCTGCCCACACCCCTCATCAACAAAAGAGGAATTAACTTACATCAAATATGACTGAGTTGTGCGCAGAAATAGAACACGATTGATGATGTACAGAATCTACTGCACTGTAATAGTCTACTGATTTTTATAGGTGATTTACAGTAAACAATAATACCAGCCCAGTGGAGGCAGTATTATAGTAGTTATATTCTTGTATATATAGGAGCAGTATTATAATAGTTATATTCTTGTATATAGGAGCAGTATTATAGTAGTTATATTCTTGTATATAGGAGCAGTATTATAGTAGTTATATTCTTGTATATAGGAGCAGTATTATAGTAGTTATATTCCTGTATATAGGAGCAGTATTATAGTAGTTATATTTTTGTGTATATATAGGAGGCAGTATTATAGTAGTTATATTCTTGTATATAGGAGCAGTATTATAGTAGTTATATTCTTGAATATAGGAGGCAGTATTATTGTAGTTATATTCTTGTATATAGGAGCAGTATTATAGTAGTTATATTCTTGTATGTAGGAGCAGTATTATAGTAGTCATATTCTTGTATATAGGAGCAGTATTATAGTAGTTATATTCTTGTATATAGGAGCAGTATTATAGTAGTTATATTCTTGTATATAGGAGCAGCATTATAGTAGTTATATTCTTGTATATAGGAGCAGTATTATAGTAGTTATATTCTTGTATATAGGAGCAGCATTATAGTAGTTATATTCTTGTATATAGGAGCAGTATTATAGTAGTTATATTCTTGTATATAGGAGCAGTATTATAGTAGTTCTATTCTTTTATATAGTAGCAGTATTATAGTAGTTATATTCTTGTATATAGGAGCAGTATTATAGTAGTTATATTCTTATATATAGGAGGCAGTATTATAGGGAAAATTTGTACTTACCGTAATTTTGCTTTGCATGAGTCTGAAGGCAGCACAGAAGGGTTAAAAGCTCCTTTCAGTTTATCCCAGGACCGCCCACCTAGCAAACAATTAAGAGAATTAACAAGCCTCAGGCCAAGCCTGGCTATAACCATCCATCAGAACCTCATCCACTTGTGTTATTGAATAGACTCAGTTCTGATGCAAAAAGATGACCTATAGTAGGGAGGGTTTGTATGTGCTGCCTTCAGACTCATGGAAAGCAAAATTACGATAAGTACAAATTTTCCCTTTCCATTTCGTCTTCAAGCAGCACAGAAGGGAGCTGTATAGCAACATAAGGGGGGATACTTAATTGAACACGGCATAGAGCACCGACATGCCAGAGGCTGGACCCCAGCTTTTGTTGTCTAGAGTGTAGATTGAGCTATGATGGAATCTGGTGATTCAACTCCTGTGATCTCACTGGCGTTCAGAATCGTAGACTTAAGCCATTCCACCAAGGTAGCTTTAGACACCTTTCTTCCCTTTACCACACCGGCAACTGTACGAACAGATTCTCTTCCACCCTGAATATCTTGGTTCTATGGTGGTAGCAGATCAGTGCTGTAGACCCATCCAGATGGTGAAGAACTCTTCCTCCTCAACAGTGGATCCAGTAAGAACTTCAGCAAGCGAATTCCCTGATGATGTCATCTCAGATGACACCTTCAGCAGGACTCCCTCTGGTACAAATCTTATAAAGGGATCTCATGAGGAGAGAGCTTGTATTTTATCTCAACCTGTGTGAGAATGTTATCGCAATCAGGAAAGAACTTGTAGGACAATCACTTCAGGTCGACGTACTCGGGAGAGGCTTAGACATGACCACCGGAGGAAGACATACGACTGACAGGTCTGAGGAAGACCCATGACAGGTCTGAGGAAGACCCACGGCAGGTCTGAGGAAGACCCACGGCAGGTCTGAGGAAGACCTATGACTGGTCTGACCTGCCTTAGTGCTGTGAAGAATCAAGTGATGACTGGATGACTGCCAATCTGCTAACTGAAGGAATTTATTGACACATGGAGCCTCAATGTATTTGCTCACAGGCTTTTTTCAAATCCATTTTGGAGGAAATGCAAAACAACTGCAAATGGAACCTCTTTTCGATCCTCCTCCAGAACGTGAACTTTCTCTAGAGTGTCAAGTAGAGCACCTTTAAGGATTCTTTTTTCGGCTGAGAAGAGGAGTAGATATCACCTCCTCCAATGAGCCCATCATATGGAATCTATCCTTCTCAAACTCCACACAGGCAAAGGCAACCGCTCCGGCTGTGGATGAAGGACCCATTCTGTGTCAGCAGGTCCCTGTGGGGAGGAAATTTCCTTCAACTGTAACAGGAGGGAAAACAAACCCCGTCTTGGCCAGTATGGGGCTATTAGGATCATGTCTGGCTTGTCCATCAGGATCTTTATGACTGGAGGCTGAAATAGATGTAGGGGCCTCTCTATGATACTGTCAGTGCATCCAAGATGTCTGGTTGGTTTCTGCAATTCAGAGAAGCAAATTTAGCAACCTTCCAGTTTTCTATAGTAGCCCTCATGTCGTAATCAGGTAGACCTCTCCTGCTGACTATTTGGCAGAGGTATACTTCAGTGAGGGACCTCTGTTTGAACATTGAATATCCAGGCGGATCATCTGAGCAGAACTATTCTGAGTGCCTGCTAGGACCGCTGGGATATGGGGCACTGGGTTAAAGAGTGGCCAAAATACCCAAGTTCACTGGCCCCATCTTCCTCAGGTTGGCTGACATCTGATATTCTTCATGTGTCCAGCTCCTCTGGACTCAAAGATCCAACATGTAAGCTCCTTAATCTGATTCAGAGGCATCTGTTGTGAGCAGGACCACATCCGTAGGTCAAAAGCTACAACCTATTGGGAGATTTTCTTTTGGAAAGCCCCAATCTGAGACTCCTGCATGTGCGACTGACAGCCCAAGCGGGGAGGAAAAATATTGGAGATTCCTGTCCAAACAGACTGAACTTTCTCCTGGAAATCTCTCAGACTGTTTGTAGAATGTGACTTCTTCAGTGAAAAAACCAGCCGGAGTCAGGTGCCCGGGTACGGCACCACATGGATCCCCTGAAGATGAAGAACAGCCACTACCACAATGGCTCTACCACCCTGGGAGTATATGCTAACGGCAGGGTCCAAAATAGTGAAGCACTCCTTTTCCTGACTGGATGACCACTCTGATATTCCGCTGAGGATGGATGTATGGGCACATGTAGATAGGTGTCCATAACACATGCCACCCTTCCTCAGGCTGACAGGAATCCAGAAAGTCTTGCACCAACCATGGTTGTCCTTCTGACAGCAAACTGATTTGGTTTGGTAGTCTTCTCCCTGGTTCCTTTATCCTGAGCCCTTTTGCAGAACATTGGCTCTTGGAGAAGAAGTTTCGCCCTTTAGAGCAGCAAGACTAAGATGGTTTCCATTTGGCAGCTTGTGGAAAGGCCAAGCTCTTCCTTTCCTTGGAGGAACTCTAGGATCCTCATATACTGCCGACCCATCAGACAACCGGGCTGATTCTCAGATGAGATTCTAAACACATCTAAGGGAAATCACATAGGACGTCTGATACAGACCTGAGTGATGACACTTGGGAGACAATTCTTCTCCAGGAACCTAGTCCTCAATGTCTCTGCTCAGCCAGACTACTCACGGTGGCAGAGTTGGATATCTGAGGACACCAGTGACTTTACATAGTTAAGTAACCGCAGAGTCGGTCTTACCTGGATTCTCCCAATGTTTGGACTCTGACTTGAGCCTGGAGTCCATCTTATGTACCTGTCTGGCTTTGTCCACTCTTGTGTCTAAAAATGTCAGCAAAGCCTTGTACATGAAAAACATCAGTATATAGTGAGCAGAGCCTCACTACTGACAGGAATATATAGAAAACATCAGTATATAGTGAGCAGGGCCTCACTACTGACAGGAATATATAGAAAACATCAGTATATAGTGAGCAGGGCCTCACTACTGACAGGAATATATAGAAAACATCAGTATACAGTGAGCAGAGCCTCACTACTGACAGGAATATATAGAAAACATCAGTATATAGTGAGCAGGGCCTCACTACTGACAGGAATATATAGAAATGTATAGAAAACATCAGTATATAGTGAGCAGGGCCTCACTACTGACAGGAATATATAGAAAACATCAGTATACAGTGAACAGGGCCTCACTACTGACAGGAATATATAGAAATGTATATAAGACATCAGTATATAGTGAGCAGGGCCTCTGACAGGAATATATAGAAAACATCAGTATATAGTGAGCAGGGCCTCACTACTGACAGGAATATATAGAAACATCAATATATAGTGAGCAGGACCTCACTACTGACAGGAATATATAGAAATGTATATAAGACATCAGTATATAGTGAGCAGGGCCTCTGACAGGAATATATAGAAAACATCAGTATATAGTGAGCAGGGCCTCCCTACTGACAGGAATATATAGAAAACATCAGTATACAGTGAGCAGAGCCTCACTACTGACAGGAATATATAGAAAACATCAGTATACAGTGAGCAGAGCCTCACTACTGACAGGAATATATAGAAATGTATATAAGACATCAGTATATAGTGAGCAGGGCCTCTGACAGGAATATATAGAAAACATCAGTATACAGTGAGCAGAGCCTCACTACTGACAGGACTATATAGAAAACATCAGTATATAGTGAGCAGGGCCTCACTACTGACAGGACTATATAGAAAACATCAGTATATAGAGAGCAGGGCCTCACTACTGACAGGAATATATAGAAAACATCAGTATACAGTGATCAGGGCCTCACTACTGACAGGACTATATAGAAAACATCAGTATATAGTGAGCAGAGCCTCACTACTGACAGGACTATATAGAAAACATCAGTATACAGTGAGCAGGGCCTCACTACTGACAGGAATATATAGAAAACATCAGTATACAGTGAGCAGAGCCTCACTACTGACAGGAATATATAGAAAACATCAGTATACAGTGAGCAGGGCCTCACTACTGACAGGAATATATAGAAAACATCAGTATATAGTGAGCAGAGCCTCACTACTGACAGGAATATATAGAAAACATCAGTATATAGTGAGCAGGGCCTCACTACTGACAGGAATATATAGAAAACATCAGTATATAGTGAGTAGGCCTCACTACTGACAGGAATATATAGAAAACATCAATATATAGTGAGCAGGGCCTCACTACTGACAGGAATATATAGAAATGTATATAAGACATCAGTATATAGTGAGCAGAGCCTCACTACTGACAGGAATATATAGAAAACATCAGTATATAGTGAGCAGGGCCTCACTACTGACAGGAATATATAGAAAACATCAGTATACAGTGAGCAGAGCCTCACTACTGACAGGACTATATAGTAATGTATATAAGACATCAGTATACAGTGAGCAGAGCCTCACTACTGACAGGAATATATAGAAAACATCAGTATACAGTGAGCAGGGCCTCACTACTGACAGGAATATATAGAAAACATCAGTATATAGTGAGCAGAGCCTCACTACTGACAGGAATATATAGAAAACATCAATATATAGTGAGCAGGGCCTCACTACTGACAGGAATATATAGAAATGTATATAAGACATCAGTATATAGTGAGCAGAGCCTCACTACTGACAGGAATATATAGAAAACATCAGTATATAGTGAGCAGGGCCTCACTACTGACAGGAATATATAGAAAACATCAGTATACAGTGAGCAGAGCCTCACTACTGACAGGACTATATAGTAATGTATATAAGACATCAGTATACAGTGAGCAGAGCCTCACTACTGACAGGAATATATAGAAAACATCAGTATACAGTGAGCAGGGCCTCACTACTGACAGGAATATATAGAAAACATCAGTATATAGTGAGCAGAGCCTCACTACTGACAGGAATATATAGAAAACATCAGTATATAGTGAGCAGGGCCTCACTACTGACAGGAATATATAGAAAACATCAGTATACAGTGAGCAGGGCCTCACTACTGACAGGAATATATAGAAAACATCAGTATATAGTGAGCAGAGCCTCACTACTGACAGGAATATATAGAAAACATCAGTATACAGTGAGCAGGGCCTCACTACTGACAGGAATATATAGAAAACATCAGTATATAGTGAGCAGGGCCTCCCTACTGACAGGAATATATAGAAAACATCAGTATACAGTGAGCAGAGCCTCACTACTGACAGGAATATATAGAAAACATCAGTATACAGTGAGCAGGGCCTCACTACTGACAGGAATATATAGAAAACATCAGTATATAGTGAGCAGAGCCTCACTACTGACAGGAATATATAGAAAACATCAGTATATAGTGAGCAGGGCCTCACTACTGACAGGAATATATAGAAAACATCAGTATACAGTGAGCAGGGCCTCACTACTGACAGGAATATATAGAAAACATCAGTATATAGTGAGCAGGGCCTCACTACTGACAGGAATATATAGAAAACATCAGTATACAGTGAGCAGGGCCTCACTACTGACAGGAATATATAGAAAACATCAGTATATAGTGAGCAGGGCCTCACTACTGACAGGAATATATAGAAAACATCAGTATATAGTGAGCAGGGCCTCACTACTGACAGGAAAATATAGAAAACATCAGTATATAGTGAGCAGGACCTCACTACTGACAGGAATATATAGAAAACATTAGTATACAGTGAGCAGGGCCTCACTACTGACAGGAATATATAGAAAACATCAGTATACAGTGAGCAGGGCCTCACTACTGACAGGAGTATATAGAAAACATCAGTATATAGTGAGCAGAGCCTCACTACTGACAGGACTATATAGGAAACATCAATATATAGTGAGCAGGACCTCACTACTGACAGGAATATATAGAAAACATCAGTATACAGTGAGCAGAGCCTCACTACTGACAGGAACATATAGAAAACATCAGTATATAGTGAGCAGGGCCTCACTACTGACAGGAATATATAGAAAACATCAGTATACAGTGAGCAGAGCCTCACTACTGACAGGAACATATAGAAAACATCAGTATATAGTGAGCAGGGCCTCACTACTGACAGGAATATATAGAAAACATCAGTATACAGTGAGCAGAGCCTCACTACTGACAGGAACATATAGAAAACATCAGTATATAGTGAGCAGGGCCTCACTACTGACAGGAATATATAGAAAACATCAGTATATAGTGAGCAGAGCCTCACTACTGACAGGAATATATAGAAAACATCAGTATACAGTGAGCAGGGCCTCACTACTGACAGGAATATATAGAAAACATCAGTATATAGAGAGCAGGACCTCACTACTGACAGGAATATATAGAATACATCAGTATACAGTGAGCAGAGCCTCACTACTGACAGGAATATATAGAAAACATCAGTATACAGTGAGCAGGGCCTCACTACTGACAGGAATATATAGAAAACATCAGTATATAGAGAGCAGGACCTCACTACTGACAGGAATATATAGAATACATCAGTATACAGTGAGCAGGGCCTCACTACTGACAGGAATATATAGAAAACATCAGTATATAGTGAGCAGGGCATCACTACTGACAGGAATATATAGAAAACATCAGTATACAGTGAGCAGGGCCTCACTACTGACAGGAATATATAGAAAACATCAGTATATAGAGAGCAGGGCCTCACTACTGACAGGAATATATAGAATCCATCAGTATACAGTGAGCAGGGCCTCACTACTAACAGGAATATATAGAAAACATCAGTATATAGTGAGCCGGGCCTCACTACTGACAGGAATATATAGAAAACATCAGTATACAGTGAGCAGGGCCTCACTACTGACAGGAATATATAGAAAACATCAGTATATAGAGAGCAGGGCCTCACTACTGACAGGAATATATAGAATCCATCAGTATACAGTGAGCAGGGCCTCACTACTAACAGGAATATATAGAAAACATCAGTATATAGTGAGCAGAGCCTCACTACTGACAGGGATATATAGAAAACATCAGTATATAGTGAGCAGGGCCTCACTACTGACAGGAATATATAGAAAACATCAGTATACAGGGAGCAGGGCCTCACTACTGACAGGAATATATAGAAAACATCAGTATATAGTGAGCAGGGCCTCACTACTGACAGGAATATATAGAAAACATCAGTATACAGTGAGCAGGGCCTCACTACTGACAGGAACATATAGAAAACATCAGTATACAGCATCACTTACTGACAGGATTATATATCAGTATACAGTATATTGTGAGCATCCAGCATATATATAGAAAACATCAGTATATAGAGAGCAGGGCCTCACTACTGACAGAAATATATAGAACACATCAGTATATAGAGAGCAGGGCCTCACTACTGACAGAAATATATAGAAAACATCAGCATACAGCATCACTTACTGACAGGGTTATATATCAGTATACAGTATAATGTAAGCATACAGCATCAATTACTGACAGGATTATATATCAGTATACAGGATTATGTGAGTATACAGCATCACTTACTGATAGGGTTATGTATACAGTATAAGGTGAGTATACAGCATCGCCTACTTACAGGCTCCTCCGGGGCCCCACTCGTACCCGGGAGCAGCTCATATACATATATATTTTATATCCATATACATACATACACACACACACATACATACATACATATCCGGCTCAACCAGAGAGTAGCTGGACATCTGTGATCCGTACAGACAGTATAAGCTGAAGACATAACCCGCATAGTCACCAATACACAATCTCATGTGAGGTAACCGCACAGAAATACTGCATGATCATGTATTAGTGCGCGCAGCATTACACACTATACCAGCAATAACATGGCAGGGATTTACAATATGAGTGATATGGGGAGTAATCATCATCACCACGTACACTGTATATATAGTGAGAACCATCATCACAATATACATAGTATATAGAAAGTGTTACCGTGAGCGTACAGCGTCACACACTTATCCTGCCATAGAGTATTATAGTGAGAGACTCTGCACTAACTCTGCACACTGCTGCTGGGGAGGCTGAGCCTAATTACACAGCCCGCACAGCTGACAATCCCTCTGTCTGCCAGCAGCTATTACCTGGAGAGAAACAGCATAAGATAGGGAGACAGCAATATGCAACACTGCAATAGCCTAGTATATGCACATAACAGACCAGCAATATGCAACACTGCAATAGCCTAGTATATGCGCATAGCAACAGACCAGCAATATACAACACTGCAGTAGCCTGGTATATACACATAACAGACCAGCAATATACAACACTGCAATAGCCTAGTATATGCACATAACAGACCAGCAATATACAACACAGCAATAGCCTAGTATATACACATAACAGACCAGCAATATACAACACAGCAATAGCCTAGTATATACACATAGCAACAGACCAGCAATATACAACACTGCAATAGCCTAGTATATACACATAACAGACCAGCAATATACAACACTGCAATAGCCTAGTATATACACATAACAGACCGGCAATATACAACACAGCAATAGCCTAGTATATGCACATAACAGACCAGCAATATACAACACAGCAATAGCCTAGTATATGCACATAACAGACCAGCAATATACAACACAGCAATAGCCTAGTATATACACATAACAGACCAGCAATATACAACACAGCAATAGCCTAGTATATACACATAACAGACCGGCAATATACAACACTGCAATAGCCTAGTATATACACATAGCAACAGACCAGCAATATACAACACTGCAATAGCCTAGTATATACACATAACAGACCAGCAATATACAACACTGCAATAGCCTAGTATATACACATAACAGACCGGCAATATACAACACAGCAATAGCCTAGTATATACACATAACAGACCAGCAATATACAACACAGCAATAGCCTAGTATATGCACATAGCAACAGACTAGCAATATACAACACTGCAATAGCCTAGTATATACACATAACAGACCAGCAATATACAACACAGCAATAGCCTAGTATATACACATAACAGACCAGCAATATACAACACAGCAATAGTCTAGTATATTCACATAGCAACAAACCAGCAATATACAACACTGCAATAGCCTAGTATATACACATAACAGACCAGCAATATACAACACTGCAATAGCCTAGTATATGCACATAGCAACAGACCAGCAATATACAACACAGCAATAGCCTAGTATATGCACATAACAGACCAGCAATATACAACACTGCAATAGCCTAGTATATGCACATAACAGACCAGTAATATACAACACTGCAATAGCCTAGTATATACACAACAGACCAGCAATATACAACACAGCAATAGCCTAGTATATGCGCATAGCAACAGACCAGCAATATACAACACAGCAATAGCCTAGTATATACACAACAGACCAGCAATATACAACACAGCAATAGCCTAGTATATGCGCATAGCAACAGACCAGCAATATACAACACAGCAATAGCCTAGTATATGCACATAACAGACCAGCAATATACAACACAGCAATAGCCTAGTATATGCACATAACAGACCAGCAATAAACAACACTGCAATAGCCTAGTATATGCACATAACAGACCAGCAATATACAACACAGCAATAGCCTAGTATATACACATAACAGACCAGCAATATACAACACTGCAATAGCCTAGTATATGCACATAACAGACCAGCAATATACAACACAGCAATAGCCTAGTATATACACATAACAGACCAGCAATATACAACACTGCAATAGTCTAGTATATGCACATAGCAACAGACCAGCAATATACAACACTGCAATAGCCTAGTATATGCACATAGCAACAGACCAGCAATATACAACACTGCAATAGCCTAGTATACGCACATAACCGACCAGCAATATACAACACTGCAATAGCCTAGTATATGCACATAACAGGCCAGCAATATACAAACACAGCAATAGCCTAGTATATACACATAACAGACCAGCAATATACAACACTGCAATAGCCTAGTATATGCACATAGCAACAGACCAGCAATATACAACACTGCAATAGCCTAGTATATGCACATAACAGACCAGCAATATACAACACTGCAATAGCCTAGTATATACACATAACAGACCAGCAATATACAACACTGCAATAGCCTAGTATATGCACATAGCAACAGACCAGCAATATACAACACTGCAATAGCCTAGTATATGCACATAACCGACCAGCAATATACAACACTGCAATAGCCTAGTATATGCACATAACAGACCAACAATATACAACACTGCAATAGCCTAGTATATGCACATAACAGACCAGCAATATACAACACTGCAATAGCCTAGTATATGCACATAACCGACCAGCAATATACAACACTGCAATAGCCTAGTATATGCACATAACAGACCAGCAATATACAACACTGCAATAGCCTAGTATATGCACATAACAGACCAGTATATGCAGAACACAAAACAAAGATTGACTATGAATATTATGGCCTCCATGTACATTAATACAGATACTAGCTGGCAGACAGCCCTCCAGAAGTAACCCCAGCATACGCAATGTGCCCCCACATACCTTATAGAACACGCGATCCGGCTGCCCAGCACAACAGGTGCGGGCGCCATGATCGGCGCTCTGATGTAGGGCTTCCCCTGGAACGCCCATCCTGCACCGGCGGCCGAACGACGTATCTCCACACCAGAATCTAATGGCCGCCTCCACCGGAGCTCCCCACCGCAGCACCGCGCTGCCACATAGCGCATGGACGCGCTAGCAAGTGAAATCAATCACCGGGAGCCCCAGGACCGCAGGGGATCCTATGCTGCACTGTAAACAGGTCAGCTCTCCAGGGGGACGGCCTAGCCAGGCTCACCCAGCACCAGCAAACAGGGGGGGGGGGATAGTAACCCTGCAGCAGCCGAATTTAACTGCATTTAAGGCCAGACTTGCTCAGCCATGTAGAGGGGTCCCACGAGCCAGTACCCCCAAGTCTGGCGACCCCGCAGGTTTACCGATACTGCGCTCAGGGGGCCAGGGCTTCCCAATGGCCCCATCTAAGAGAATAGGAAGGAAAAAACAGATATTAGTTGGTGGGCTTGGAAGGTATATACACCTGACACCTGTCCAGTAATAGCAGGTATATACACCTGACACCTGTCCAGTCATAGCAGGTATATACACCTGACACCTGTCCAGTAATAGCAGGTATATACACCTGACACCTGTCCAGTAATAGCAGGTATATACACCTGACACCTGTCCCGTAATAGCAGGTATATACACCTGACACCTGTCCAGTCATAGCAGGTATATACACCTTACACCTGTCCAGTCATAGCAGGTATATACACCTTACACCTGTCCAGTCATAGCAGGTATATACACCTGACACCTGTCCAGTCATAGCAGGTATATACACCTGACACCTGTCCAGTCATAGCAGGTATATACACCTGACACCTGTCCAGTCATAGCAGGTATATACACCTGACACCTGTCCAGTAATAGCAGGTATATGCACCTGACACCTGTCCAGTAATAGCAGGTATATGCACCTGACACCTGTCCAGTAATAGCAGGTATATACACCTGACACCTGTCCAGTAATAGCAGGTATATACACCTTACACCTGTCCAGTAATAGCAGGTATATACACCTTACACCTGTCCAGTAATAGCAGGTATATACACCTTACACCTGTCCAGTAATAGCAGGTATATACACCTTACACCTGTCCAGTAATAGCAGGTATATACACCTTACACCTGTCCAGTAATAGCAGGTATATACACCTTACACCTGTCCAGTAATAGCAGGTATATACACCTAACAACTGTCCAGTAATAGCAGGTATATACACCTAACACCTGTCCAGTAATAGCAGGTATATACACCTAACACCTGTCCAGTAATAGCAGGTATATACACCTAACACCTGTCCAGTAATAGCAGGTATATACACCTTACACCTGTCCAGTAATAGCAGGTATATACACCTTACACCTGTCCAGTAATAGCAGGTATATACACCTTACACCTGTCCAGTCATAGCAGGTATATACACCCGACACCTGTCCAGTAATAGCAGGTATATACACCTTACACCTGTCCAGTCATAGCAGGTATATACACCTTACACCTGTCCCAGAACTGAAGGACAGAAAAAAAAAAAACACAAGTGGATGAGGTTCTGATGGATATTTATAGCCGGGCCTGGGGCTTGTTAATTCTCTTAATTGTTTGCTAGGTGGGCGGTCCTGGGATAAACTGAAAGGAGCTATTAACCCTTCTGTGCTGCCTGAAGATGAAATGGAAAGTAGTTATATTCTTGTATATAGGAGCAGTATTATAGTAGTTATATTCTTGTATATAGGAGCAGTATTATAGTAGTTATATTCTTGTATATAGGAGCAGTATTATAGTAGTTATATTCATGTATATAGGAGCAGTATTATAGTAGTTTTCTTCCTCGACATCCGGCAGCACAGAAGGGAATTCCCGGCCTCTTTTATTCCCCCTAGGACCGCCCACCTATATACAAAAGACAAAAGAACAACCAATCCGCATCCAGACATCCCTATATATGACGCACACCTCCAAATGCAATTGTGTTTTTTTCTGTCCTCTTTTCTTCCTAGAAGGACTGTAAGTATAATTTGCCCACCGTTTTAATGTTTTTTTTTTCTTTTTATTTAGGTATAGCGTTAGTGTTCCAGCTTTTTTGCTGAGTGTCAATGTGGGTAACCCTGACTTTCCTAACGCTACCCCTGATGGTCCATGTGGGTTCCTGGACTAAATCAGTGGACCCTTTGGGTGTTAATACTGTATTGCCAGTTGTCAGTACGGGCTTATTACAGTAGCTTCCGGGAGTGATGTCGGCCATATCAGATGCTTATACAGCAGAGACTTGCAGCAGTAAGGTATTTACCTTTTGATTATTGGAGTTCCGGTTCGCGGCCATGTTGCTGGTGGCGTGCGCGCGTATTCTCGCGAGGTTGGAGTCCGGGCGTCTGACGTCACCGGAAGTGGTAGTACTTCCGGGTCTCCGGACGGAGCGCGCGCTTTGTGTGTATTTAAAGCCGCTCAGTCTGGCGTGCTCTGCCCTTCTGGTGCAGGCAGCCGGACTCTCTGTTTCTCTAAGGTATCCTGATGCTGTATTCCTTCTGAGAAGTCCAGACGTGTATTGTTTCTCTGCAGAGGCATTTTTTAGCTTTGGCTTATGGTGTCTCCTTATGTTTTACAGATGTCTAGTTCTACTTCTTCTAAGAAGAGAAAGTCTAAGGCTAAACACAGACTCTGTAAATCTTGTGACCAGCCTATTCCTGATAACCAAAGTGGGGATTTCTGTGAGATCTGTTTAAATCATTTGGAGCATCATGATGGGACTGCTATGCCTGCCTTATGTGTCAGCTGTCTACAACCACTTCCAGCTGGGGCTACTTCCACAGTATGTGATAAATGTACAGCTCCTCAAGGATCTTCTGAACTCCTACATGATATGAGAGGTTTCTTTAGTTGGTTTAAGGAACAGTTTGGTGCCTCATCTGGGCATTCCTCTAAGAAGAAGAAACTAGACATCAAGGAAAAGTTGTTTAAATCGCCATCTCCTTCTTCCTCTGACTCCTCCTCTCATTCGGAGGATTCAGAGGTGGAATCAGATGACATTATTTCTGAAGATTATTTCTTATTTAAGAAAGAACTGGCAGATAAGCTGATTAAAGCAGTAAAAAGCAGCATGGAAACATCTAAGATCAGATCAGATGTGCAAGAGAAAGAAGAATTATATTATTTTCCTAAAAAGAAGTCCATTATGTTTTCTGGGCATGAAGTGCTGAGGTCCATAATGGAAAAGGAGTGGAAGAAGCCAGATCACAGGCTGGAACTAGGATCTAGATTCCGCGCAGTATATAAGCTTGACCCAGCGGAATCAGAGAGTTGGGGTGAGCCATCTAAATTGGATCCTGCTGTGGCGGATTTATCCAAGAAGACTCTATTGCCTTCTGATGACTCTTCTATCTTAAAGGACGCCATGGATCGGAAAGCTGATGTCCTAACTAAAAGAGCATACTCCAATACTGCAGCATTGGCGAAAGCGGCCTTGTCTTCAGTTCCTGTAGCAAGAGCTCTTAGGTTGTGGCTTAGTCAATTAAGCAGAAATATTGAACAAGGTGTCTCAAGAGAAGAGTTACTAGATGAAGTAGCCACTTTAAAGACAGCAGCAGAGTTTGTGTGCGACTTTCCCGTTGATGTCACCAGAATCTGTGCCAAAAATATGGCAGTTTTAAATTCTGTAAGAAGGGCGATTTATGTAAAACCATGGTCTGGAGAGACTTCATCCAAGAATAATTTATGCGGTTTACCCTTTGAACCAGGTCACCTGATCGGCTCCCAGTTAGAGAAAATTCTGGGTCCTGCAAAGAAGGGAGAAAAACTAGCATTTCCATATTCTTTTAAAAAGAAGCCTTTTCGTCCCTATCGATTCAGAAAGTCAGGTTTCAAAAGAAAACCCTTTCAAGAAAGAAGATTTAATAGACGACAGCATGAGAATAAAGGAAAGTCTTCCCATTCCAAGCAACTTAAATCAGAGTTTTGACAATTATTGCGACACGTCGGTAGGAGCAAGATTAACAAGATTCTTTCCCGCCTGGGAAGCTGTAACCTCAGACAAGTGGGTCCTAAGTATTATAGCGGATGGTTACAAACTAAATTTCCTCAGTCATCCAGTAGAAAAGTTTTGTCTAAACACAGAAGATCCAGTCATTTTTTCTCTTCTAGAAGATTTTCTAAACAAGAAGGCGCTAGAGCCAGTTCCAATTCTCCAACAAGGAAGTGGAGTTTATTCAAGGGTGTTCCCTGTGCCGAAACCTGGAGGCAGCTGGAGGCTGATCATAGATTTAAGATACGTAAACATGTTCTTAAAGAAAGAAACGTTTCGCATGGACAATATAAGATCGGCCACAGGTATTGTTCAAGAACAAGATTGGATGGTGTCCCTCGACTTAAGCGATGCTTATCTTCACATACCTATACATGTCTCCTCAAGAGCTTTCCTGAGGGTAGCTGTCAAGAAAGAAGGAAGAATTCATCACTTTCAATTCCGTGCCATGCCTTTCGGGTTGTCCCCCGCACCGAGGGTATTTACGAAAGTAGTAATAACCCTGGTAGCTTCGCTTCGTCTGAAAGGAGTCCAGATTATACCATACCTGGACGATTGGCTCTTGATAGCTCAGTCTCAAGATCTCCTGCTTTTCCATCTCAACATCACCTTGCATCTTCTGTCGTCAGTCGGCTTCATTTTGAATCAGACAAAGTCGGATCTTATTCCAAGAAGGAAGAGGATGTTTCTGGGTCTGATCATAGACTCTATGTGTATGAAAGTGTTTCTACCTCTAGAGAAGCAACAGAAGATAAAGTCGCAGATACGGTATCTAATTTCTGTTCCAGTGACATCTATCAGAACAGCCATGAGAGTCTTGGGCCTGCTAACGGCAGCTATCGAAGCGGTTCCCTGGGCCAGGAGTCACATCAGGGAATTGCAGTCCGAGATTTTGACAGTCTGGAATCGCAAGATCAACTCGTTATCAAGCCATCTTTCCCTGTCAGTAAGAACCCGTCAGGCTCTCAAATGGTGGTTGGTCCCAGAGAATCTTTCAAGAGGCAACAGTTTCAAACAAGTAACAATGGAAGTGGTAACTACGGATGCATCAAAACAGGGCTGGGGAGCTCATCTGGGCTCTCAGTGGGTCCAGAAACCGTGGTCTCAAGAAGAGAGACAATTCTCTTCCAACTTGCGGGAACTAAGGGCCATCAGACTAGCTTTGATTCATTTTACTCCTTGGCTCAAGAACAGAGCAGTCTTAGTCCAATCGGACAATTCTGTATCAGTTTTCTATCTTCAGAAGCAGGGAGGAACGAGAGCACAATTGCTCCAGAGAGAATGCAAGATGTTATTTCTTTGGGCGGAAAACCATTTCACAGCCCTTACTGCCGTCCACATAAAAGGGACTCTAAATGTTCATGCAGATCTGCTCAGTCGAGTAACCCTGGATCCCAACGAATGGGAGCTCAATCCCAAGTATTTTTCCCAGATCATCAGGAGATGGGGATGCCCGGAATGGGACCTAATGGCAACTCGCCAGAACAAGAAGCTGAAGAAATTTTGCTCCCTATACAAACAAGATCAGCCGGATCATCTAGATGCTCTGACACTCAACTGGGAGAATCTTTGTGCGTATCTTTTCCCTCCAGTCCCTCTACTGTCAAGAATTCTGAAAAAGATTATTCAAGAGAAACCATCAGTAATCCTTCTAGCTCCATTCTGGCCGCGCAGGGCCTGGTTCCCGTTGTTGCTTCGTTTGTCCAAGGGGGATTATTGGAAGCTGCCACTTCACAAGGACCTCCTGATACAGAGAGGGTTCTGTCATCAACACCTGGACAGAATCCATTTAACTGCCTGGAATTTGAAAGATCCAGATTTCGTAATGTAGGTCTCTCAGATGAAGTCATCCAGACTTTATTGTCTGCTCGCAAGGAGTCCACTAATGCTTTATACTCCAAATTGTGGCGAAAATTCTTATATTGGAAGAAGGATAGAGGAGACCCTGAAATTACAGTACCTGTCATTCTTCAGTTTTTACAGGAGGGGTTTGCTAGAGGGTTAAAACCCAATACGCTGCGTGTACATTTGACTGCAATCAACTCCTTTACAGATGGAAAATTTATGTTACAACCATTGATAACAAGATTTTTTAAAGCATTGAAGAATCTAAGGCCTAGAGTAAAGCCTCCTATTGCTCCATGGGATCTCTCCCTGGTGTTACGAAAACTGACCGGTCCTCCTTTTGAACCAGCTAAAGAAGTGGACATAAAATGGCTCTCTCTAAAAGCTCTATTTCTAGTAGCAATCACGTCTGCAAAGAGACTTGGTGAATTACAGGCTCTCTCCTCCCGCTCTCCTTATATTAGGTTCACTCAAGATGGAGTCTTATTAAGAACAGTCCCTTCATTTGCACCTAAGGTACCCTCTGAAAGTAATATCAACAGGGAAATATTCCTACCTGTATTCCATCCCCCATCCGGAGAAGATCAGCATCTTTGTTCTCTGGATGTCAAGTCTATTCTTCTTTGTTATCTGGAAAGAGTGAGTGCCTTCAGGAGGGATGAGAATTTATTCCTTCAGTTTGCAGGCCCTAGAAAGGGGTTTAAAGCAGCAAAGGACACTCTCGCAAGGTGGATCAAATCGTCCATTTCTGAAGCATATAAACAAGAAGGTAGAGAACCTCCGTTTCCACTTAAAGCCCATTCCACTCGGGCAACAGCTGCCTCTTGGGCAGAGAGAGCGGAAGTCCCTGTGAGTGACATCTGTTATGCGGCCTCGTGGTCTACTCCGTCCACGTTTATCAAGCACTACAGGCTAGACACGGAGTCAGAGAGTCCAGCCTTTAGCACTGGGGTTTTGTCAGCAGCATATAATATTCAACCCTCCCCTGTTTGATAGCTAGCGATATCCCTTCTGTGCTGCCGGATGTCGTGGAAGAAAGTTAAAATTATTTTTACCTGTAATTTTGCTTTCTTCGAGACAGAAGGCAGCACATACTACCCTCCCAATAAATAATATTTGCATCAAGAAAAGAGTCTAGTCATTTACACAATTGCATTTGGAGGTGTGCGTCATATATAGGGATGTCTGGATGCGGATTGGTTGTTCTTTTGTCTTTTGTATATAGGTGGGCGGTCCTAGGGGGAATAAAAGAGGCCGGGAATTCCCTTCTGTGCTGCCTTCTGTCTCGAAGAAAGCAAAATTACAGGTAAAAATAATTTTAACTATATTCTTGTATATAGGAGCAGTATTATAGTAGTTATATTCTTGTATATAGGTGCAGTATTATAGTAGTTATATTCTTGTATATAGGAGCAGTATTATAGTAGATATATTCTTGTATATAGGAGCAGTATTATAGTAGTTATATTCTTGTATATTGGAGCAGTATTATAGTAGTTATATTCTTGTATATTGGAGCAGTATTATAGTAGTTATATTCTTGTATATTGGAGCAGTATTATAGTAGTTATATTCTTGTATATTGGAGCAGTATTATAGTAGTTATATTCTTGTATATAGGAGCAGTATCATAGTAGTTATATTCTTGTATATAGGAGCAGTATTATAGTAGTTATATTCTTGTATATAGGAGCAGTATTATAGTAGTTATATTCTTGTATATAGGAGCAGTATTATAGTAGTTATATTCTTGTATATAGGAGCAGTATTATAGTAGTTACTATAATAATACCTCCTATATACAAGAATATAACTACTATAATACTGCTCCTATATACAAGAATATAACTACTATAGTACTGCCTCCTATATACAAGAATATAACTACTATAATACTACTCCTATATACAAGAATATAACTACTATAATACTGCTCCTATATATAGGAATATAACTACTATAATACTGCTCCTATATACAAGAATATAACTACTATAATACTGCTCCTATATACAGGAATATAACTACTATAATACTGCTCCTATATACAAGAATATAACTACTATAATACTGCCCCCTATATACAAGAATATAACTACTATAATACTGCTCCTATATACAAGAATATAACTACTATAATACTACCTCCTATATACAAGAATATAACTACTATAATACTGCTCCTATATACAAGAATATAACTACTATAATACTGCTCCTATATACAAGAATATAACTACTATAATACTGCTCCTATTTACAAGAATATAACTACTATAATACTGCTCCTATATATGTGAATATAACTACTATAATACTGCCTCCTATATACAAGAATATGACTACTATAATACTGCTCCTATAAACAAGAATATAACTACTATAATAATACCTCCTATATACAAGAATATAGTTATATTCTTGTTTATAGGAGCAGTATTATAGTAGTTATATTCTTGTATATAGGAGGCAATTTTTATTAGTAAAAAAAAACAGAAATATTACAGTACATTCGACCACAAAAATTAAATGAAAACAATAATCACGTATTATATATCATACACTTGCATTAAAGAGAAAATAAATAACAACACAAAAACATCACGAAGGTGAATATTATTCTATATGTACATTCCTCCATAATGAACGATTTTTCCCATCCTTCCTGACCTCCAAACATTTGATCCACCTCAGTTCTGACATGATCAGGTCCACTGCTCTCCTATCATGGAAGGGTTCACTGTACATAGACACGCGGGTTCTGGTGTGCCAGTGATAGTATTTTATGACGGTGATGATCAGATATAACGTCTCCCGGTCAATGTCCCTCACACTAGATGTTACACCATATATAATTTCAGGGTATTTTAGGGTCTGTAGTCTCAGGATCTTAAGCTTCCTGGATATCGCCTGCCATATGTGTCGCCCTCCCCAACACTCCAATATAAAATGTGTCATGGTCTCCTCCTCCTGACACCCCAAGGGACACTTGCGATCTGACAGACTCAGATATCTTAAATTCCCCCTGACAAATAGTTTGCCGTGTAAGGACAGCCAGGCGATGTCATGAAATTTTTTCGGGAGCCTAACACTATTCAGGAGTCTCAGACTGTCCTGTAAGATGGCGGATGTACAGTCCTTCAGAGCTGGCTGTAAATAGAAGAACGTCCTACACACCATGACATACAGGTCCTTACGGGTCTTACACTCTATATAGGACTTCTCAATGCGCCATCTCTTCAGACATCTGAGCCCGTATTCCAGGTACGGGGGGAGGTAGTCACGCGTCCATCTCCCCCTCTTGAGACTGCCGCCTCGCACCCAAGACTCTGCAAAAGGCAATATCCAGTCCCTGATACTATTCGCCCACAGGGAGCTGTTGTTTGAGTCCATGCAACCAAAATTAACTTTTAGAAACATGGAGTCAAAGAACACCCTTGGATTCAGCATATCCAACCCACCCTCTCTCCTCTGTAGGTAGGTGATCCCTCTTTTTATTGGGTTCAACCTGTTCCCCCAAAACATCTGGAAGAACAGGCTAAAGAGCCGAGCGGAGAAACATTCTGGCAAAGGAAAAACGACAGAGACATACAAGAAGACGGGGACCAGGTAAGTCTTCAACATTGTAACCCTTTCTCTATAGGTCAGCCTCCAGTTCTTCCATCGCTGAACCTTTGCATTTCCGGCTTCCAACTTCTCTTCCCAATTTAGTTTGGCATTATCGTCCCTCCCAAATTTGACCCCTAGGATTTTAATATAGGAGGAGGCTCTCACAAATTGGGGCAGATCAAAGTCTGGATCAGAATCAGATATCCAGAGAGCTTGACTCTTCTCAAAGTTGACCAGAGACCCTGAGGCCTCCGAGTAACTTCTGATGGCCATAGACAACATCTCCACCTCACGAGGCTCAGATATCACTACAGTCACATCATCCGCATAGGCAACAACACTCAGGGGCAGGGAGTGGGGGACCGGCACCCCCTGAAAACCACACTCCTGCAGTGACCTCAGAAACGGATCTAAGGCAAATACATACAGCAGCGGACTCAGTGGGCAACCTTGTCTCACCCCCGCCTCAACCCTGAAGGTGTCACCCTGCCAACCATTGATCAGAGGAAAGCTCTCGGCCTCACAATACAAAGTCTTCAGCCAATCGATGAATTGTCCCGGAATACCGTACTTTGACAAAGTGGCCCATAGATACTCGTGATCTACTCTGTCAAAGGCTTTAGCCTGGTCAAGACTGACAACATATCTCCCACACCTCAGGGCTTTACATCTCTCAAACATCTCCCTTATGGAGATCACTGCCCCAGAGATGTTCCGCCCTTTTACTGTGCCATACTGACAGCCTGCCAACAGTGCCGGGGACAGACAAACTAACCTAGAAAACAGGATTTTTGCCAGAATCTTCCTGTCGACATTCAAGAGGGCAATTGGCCTCCAGTTCTTGATGTCACTCGGCTCTTTACCTTTAGACAGCAGAATCAGCGAGGACACTCTCATGGATGGAGGCATCAGGTGACTTTCTAGACAATTTGTGTAAACATCCACGAGGATTGGGGCCAAGAGGTCTCTGAATGTCTTATAGAATTCTGCTGTTATCCCATCCGGACCTGGTGCCTTCTTCAGATGTAACTTATCAATGGCCTCTTTGACCTCTGCCACCGTCAATTCTGCTGTCAAAGGAGAAAAGTCCAAATCATTAGTATCAGGGAGCGGAGTTGTCTCCAAGAATTGGGTCATCTTGTCTCTATCCAAAACCTTCCTCTGAAACAAGTCAGCATAGTACGATCTCACCACCCCCAGGATACCCTCCCGAGATTCCTGCAAAACACCCTGGGAGTCAGTGAGACCGGTGACAGATTTATTTGCCACCCGCTCCCGGCAATTCTCAAAGGGATCAGGAGACCCTAAGGACCCATAATCCCTTTCAAGAACCAGGGAGGTATACCTGCTGTACTGATACTGCCTTATCTCAGATTTCAGCTGGTCTATCCTTTGTTGGTCCCCACCCGCCGAATATAGTGACTCCAATTCTTTGCGCAGCTTGAAATACTGGCCATACTTACTCCTCCCCTTTTTAAAGGACAGTCTCTTTAAGAGGGTTCTGATCTCATCCTTGACATCCTCCCACCAGGCGGCCATATCATCATAGAAGTCCACCCGCTCTAGCTGACTCTGCATGAAGGAATGAACACATGTCTGAACATAGTCATCCTCCAACATACTAGAGTTGAGCTTCCATAGCCCCCTACCAATATCTGGGCGCTTAGTGGCTCCTAAACAGAAAACCAAGGCCATATGATCTGAATATGGGACAACTTTCTCACACATCTCACTAACCATTTCTGCAGGACTCACAAACGCCATGTCAATCCTACTGCTCCTGTCAGAACATGTGTATGTAAATTTTGGCTTTCTACCGCCCCGTGTAAAGACATCACTTAACCCGGACTGCAAGATCATGTTATTAAGGACTTTTGAGTCCCTGGCCACCGCTCTACCTGAGGACCTGTCACCTGAAGTCCTAGTGACATTGAAATCCCCGGCCATTATAACAGGGACAGCTGTAAACAGATATGGCTTGACATCATTAAACAACTGGACCCTTTCTGTCACTGTCTGCGGGCCATAGATATTTATGAGCCGGAGCCTTCTACCATGTATAGTGACCTCAAGGATCAGACACCTTCCCATGATGACCTCTGTCATCCTATGTATTGTCACATCCCTGGTGGTAAACAATATGGCCACCCCGGCATAAGGCTCCACAGCCAGTGACCAGAAAGAGGGACCAGACGTCCATTCCCTCTCAGCCTCACGTAGGTGCCCCAGTGTAGTCAGGCGTGTCTCCTGTAAGAAGATGACATCTCTGTCCAGATATCTAAGATGGTCATAAACTATGTGCCGTGTCCTCTTCACTTTAATACTGTTCACATTACTTGAAGCAAGTTTTAAAGTAAACCCAGCCATGATAAGATAGTACAAGAAGAGCAGAGACCTGACGCCCATCATCACAAGTCAGAATCTGAGTCCCGCTGTCCACCACCTGTCTCCATGTCTGACTCTGCATTAGCTTTTACAGTCTGGGGTTTTCTTTTTATTGGGGGTTGGTCCCTTGTGTCATCATCACATTCGTCCTCTATTCTTTTTAACTCTGTGTCTAAATCACCGTCAAACTCTGACAGAACCTCGTATCTGTTGGACACGACCATTACTCCTGCCCCATTGTTGACCTTTTTCTGACTGGTGGTATACTCTCTCTCTGGCCTGCGGGATGAGGTGTCTTTTTTCCTTCTTTTAATTTTCTGGGCCTTACTTTCCTCAGATGCAGATGGGGATACAGAAGAGGATACCCCCGGTTGCTGCTGGTCCTGTGGGACAACCTCCATTCCACCTTGTGTGTTTTCTAACTGCTGAGGTGTTGGTGCGGTGTTACCCAAGTCTGGCTGGACCTCCTGTCTTGTTAATATAGACCCAGATATCAAAATCTCCTCCTCTACAGCCTCTGCCCCCGCCACAAGGTCCTCATCAGGAAGCTCCCGGCAGATGTTGTGCCAGGCATTGGGACAGTCCCGGTGAGGGTGACCGATCTCACCACAGAGATTGCACCTGATGTTCTGGCAGTCAGCACTTAGGTGACCAGTTTCCCCACATAGATTACATTTTACCACTGTACATGTATTTGCCAGATGGCCAGGTTTACCACATTTAAAGCACTTTCTGGGCTGACCAGGGTAGAAACAAACGCCCTTTTCCCTCCCAATGAAGAAGGAGTTGGGCAGATGTTGTGTGATGTTCCCATGTTGGCGCAGCTTCACCAGGACCTTCCACCCTCCAGTCCAGATACCGTCATCATCTCTGTTCTTGGTGAGATCAGACACCAGGTCACAATGTCTGCGGAGCCACACCACAATGTCCTGGGGAGGAACAGCTTCATTCCAGAAGATGATGTTTATGATGACGGTATCTGGCTTGGATATGGGAATAAAACTGAATTTACTCCATCCATCCTTGTCTCTGAATCTGGGGAAGTTGGACCAGAACCTATCCAGATTAGACATGAGCTTAAAGCTGACATCATAGCCCTGTCTATCTGGAAGGTTTATTACTGCCAAGATGTCCGCTGGCACAAACCCCATCTGGTGGCACAGGAGCTCCCTCACCACAAACCTCCTATCCGGAAGGTCCTCCTTGGCACCTCTGTGCCGGAATCGCACAACATTCCTCCTTTTAAATGCCTGGCCAGTGTAATTGGCGCTGGAGGTGAAGGATGGAGCACCACGGCTCCAGGCATTTCTAGGAGGAACCCGGCGGGTACCTGCGTCCTGTCTTACAGGGTTGGGGTCTACTCTAGGGGGCCCTGCCACATTTGCTGTGCTTGTGGGTAAAGGGGGGAAATCCTGCACAGTATTTTGTACAATAACACCTGTCCCATCCACCTCTATATCATCATCAGACACAACACCCCACACAGATTGTGCACCCCCTCCAGCCACCGACCCCTCAGGAACATCACAGTCCGCACCCCCAGTCCGTGCCCCAACATTATCACAATCCACACCCCCAGTCCGTGCCCCAACATTAGTGCTCTGCTCCATCACCCCATCACCTTCATACACTGGTAAAAGTCCAATGTCCTGCTGATGTACTGGGACTTCTGGGACTTGTGGTGCCTCTGTTGGTCTCTGCTCCTGCTCAGGCCCAGCTGCAGGTTCCTGTGGCTGTTGTTCCTCGCCATACTTGCATATGTCCCCATCCTGGAAAGAGAACCGTGTCGGCTGTATGAGGGGTCTTGTCCCTTGCTGGGGCTCCTCCGGGGTGATGTCCGGTTCTATATCAGGTTTGGAGTCTGCTTCAAAGTTCAGCCTGTAGTTGGAGAATCGTTCCTGGTTCTTATACGTCTCTGCCAGTGGCCCCATCTTTACCAGTATACAGTCCATCTCCTTTAGAATATCTGCGAGCTCAATGCTGAGTGTGTACAGTCTCTTATCATGGAGAGTCTTATACTGGGGATTTGCAGCCTTTAGCATATACACTGAGTCTATCTGCATGTGCAGCATACCCTTCAGGTGCTTGAGCTCCTCCATCCTCCTCACCAGAGCAGGGATCTCCTCCGCCAGCTGTAGCTCTGGTGCCCGGGCGGTCTCTTTGCCCTGCTGGTGGGGTTTGGGCAGTCTCTGAGGCTCCTTGAATGTATCAGACCCATGAGCAGCTGTATCAAGGTCTCTGGCCTGGGATCTGGTGCGGCCTGAGCGGGTCATGCTGGAGACCACATCTTGTTTCTGCAGGTTCTCTTGCAGTGTTTGTCTCTCCAGAGATGTCCTCCTCTGTCTCTGTGCTGGAGAGTGGAGCTGCACACCTGCTGCCTGTGATCCACTCTGCCCCAGCTCCTGTGCACCATCATGGCCTGGAATAGCAGACTCTGGGTCTCTTACAGAGGTTTCTTTCTTGGAGTCTCTTGGTTGTTCACCAAGCTGAGAGCCTTGGCCGGCCGACTGTATAACATCACACTCACATACACTTGCTGCTTCTTTCTTTACTTTACTCACATCCATGTCTTTACTTTCTTTCTTTGCACTTGCAGTGCTTCCATGCTGAGGACTTCTTTGTGGAAAATCCACTTTAGGATTTACCTCCATATCAGAAAGAGCATTGGAGTTTTCATCCAGTGTAGGCCGAGAAGCCTGGGCCTTGCTTGGGGAGCTTCCCCGCCCAGGGTGGCCCCACCCTGGGCTTGCTCCAGACATGAGGAGAACCACAGACACACAACCTCACAGCTAGGAGGCAGTATTATAGTAGTTATATTCTTGTATATTGGAGCAGTATTATAGTAGTTATATTCTTGTATATTGGAGCAGTATTATAGTAGTTATATTCTTGTATATAGGAGCAGTATCATAGTAGTTATATTCTTGTATATAGGAGCAGTATTATAGTAGTTATATTCTTGTATATAGGAGCAGTATTATAGTAGTTATATTCTTGTATATAGGAGCAGTATTATAGTAGTTATATTCTTGTATATAGGAGCAGTATTATAGTAGTTACTATAATAATACCTCCTATATACAAGAATATAACTACTATAATACTGCTCCTATATACAAGAATATAACTACTATAGTACTGCCTCCTATATACAAGAATATAACTACTATAATACTACTCCTATATACAAGAATATAACTACTATAATACTGCTCCTATATATAGGAATATAACTACTATAATACTGCTCCTATATACAAGAATATAACTACTATAATACTGCTCCTATATACAGGAATATAACTACTATAATACTGCTCCTATATACAAGAATATAACTACTATAATACTGCCCCCTATATACAAGAATATAACTACTATAATACTGCTCCTATATACAAGAATATAACTACTATAATACTACCTCCTATATACAAGAATATAACTACTATAATACTGCTCCTATATACAAGAATATAACTACTATAATACTGCTCCTATATACAAGAATATAACTACTATAATACTGCTCCTATTTACAAGAATATAACTACTATAATACTGCTCCTATATATGTGAATATAACTACTATAATACTGCCTCCTATATACAAGAATATGACTACTATAATACTGCTCCTATAAACAAGAATATAACTACTATAATAATACCTCCTATATACAAGAATATAGTTATATTCTTGTTTATAGGAGCAGTATTATAGTAGTTATATTCTTGTATATAGGAGGCAGTATTATAGTAGTTATATTCACATATATAGGAGCAGTATTATAGTAGTTATATTCTTGTATATAGGAGCAGTATTATAGTAGTTATATTCTTGTATATAGGAGGCAGTACTATAGTAGTTATATTCTTGTATATAGGAGCAGTATTATAGTAGTTATTTTCTTGTTTATAGGAGGTGGTATTATAGTAGTTATATTCTCTTATATAGGAGCAGTATTATAGAAGTTATATTCCTGTATATAGGAGCAGTATTATAGTTGCTATATTCTTGTATATAGGAGCAGTATTATATTAGTTATATTCTTGTATATAAGAGCAGTATTATAGTAGTTATATTCTTGTATATAGGAGCAGTATTATAGTAGTTATATTCTTGTATATAGGAGCAGTATTATAGTAGTTTTATTCTTGTATATAGGAGACAGTATTATAGTAGTTATATTCTTGTATATAGGAGGTAGTATTATAGTAGTTATATTCTTGTATATAGGAGCAGTATTATAGTAGTTATATTCTTGTATATGGGAGGTAGTATTATAGTAGTTATATTCTTGTATATAGGAGCAGTATTATAGTAGATATATTCTTGTATATAGGAGGCAGTATTATAGTAGTTATATTCTTGTATATAAGAGCAGTATTATAGTACTTATATTCTTGTATATAGGAGCAGTATTATAGTAGTTATATTCTTGTATATAGGAGCAGTATTATAGTAGTTATATTCTTGTATTATAGTAGTTATATTATTGTATATGGGAGCAGTATTATAGTAGTTATATTCTTGTATATAGGAGCAGTATTATAGTAGTTATATTCTTGTATATAGGAGCAGTATTATAGTAGTTATATTCTTGTATATAGGAGCAGTATTATAGTAGTTATATTCTTGTATATAGGAGCAGTATTATAGTAGTTATATTCTTGTGTATATAGGAGCAGTATTATAGTAGTTATATTCTTGTGTATATAGGAGCAGTATTATAGTAGTTATATTCTTGTATATAGGAGCAGTATTATAGCAGTTATATTCTTGTATATAGGAGCAGTATTATAGTAGTTATATACTTATATATAGTAGGCAGTATTATAGTAGTTATATTCTTGTGTATATAGGAGCAGTATTATAGTAGTTATATTCTTGTATATAGGAGCAGTATTATAGTGGTTATATTCTTGTGTATATAGGAGCAGTATTATAGTACTTATATTCTTGTATATAGGAGCAGTCTTATAGCAGTTATATTCTTGTATATAGGAGCAGTATTATAGTAGTTATATACTTATATATAGTAGGCAGTATTATAGTAGTTATATTCTTGTGTATATAGGAGCAGTCTTATAGTAGTTATATTCTTGTATATAGTAGCAGTATTATAGTAGTTATATTCTTGTATATAGGAGCAGTATTATAGTAGTTATATTCTTGTATATGGAAGGTAGTATTATAGTAGTTATATTCTTGTATATAGGAGGTAGTATTATAGTAGTTATATTCTTGTATATAGGAGCAGTATTATAGTAGATATATTCTTGTATATAGGAGGCAGTATTATAGTAGTTATATTCTTGTATATAGGAGCAGTATTATATTAGTTATATTCTTGTATATAAGAGCAGTATTATAGTAGTTATATTCTTGTATATAGGAGCAGTATTATAGTAGTTATATTCTTGTATATAGGAGCAGTATTATAGTAGTTATATTCTTGTATTATAGTAGTTATATTATTGTATATAGGAGCAGTATTATAGTAGTTATATTCTTGTATATAGGAGCAGTATTATAGTAGTTATATTCTTGTATATAGGAGCAGTATTATAGCAGTTATATTCTTGTATATAGGAGCAGTATTATAGTAGTTATATTCTTGTATATAGGAGCAGTATTATAGTAGTTATATTCTTGTATATAGGAGGCAGTATTATAGTAGTTATATTCTTGTATATAGGAGGCAGTATTATAGTAGTTATATTCTTGTATATAGGATCAGTATTATAGTGGTTATATTCTTGTATATAGGGGGCAGTATTATAGTAGTTATATTCTTGTATATGGGGGGCAGTATTATAGTAGTTATATTCTTGTATATAGGAGGCAGTATTATAGTAGTTATATTCTTGTATATAGGGGCAGTATTATAGTAGTTATATTCTTGTATATAGGAGCAGTATTATAGTAGTTATATTCTTGTATATAGGAGCAGTATTATAGTAGTTATATTCTTGTATATAGGGGGCAGTATTATAGTAGTTATATTCTTGTATATAGGAGGCAATATTATAGTAGTTATATTCTTGTATATAGGAGCAGTATTATAGTTGTTATATTCTTGTATATAGGAGCAGTATTATAGTAGTTATATTCTTGTATATATGAGGCAGTATTATAGTAGTTATATTCTTGTATATAGGAGCAGTATTATAGTAGTTATATTCTTGTATATAGGAGCAGTATTATTGTAGTTATATTCTTGTATATAGGAGGCAGTATTATAGTAGTTATATTCTTGTATATAGGAGGCACTATTATAGTAGTTATATTCTTGTATATAGGATCAGTATTATAGTGGTTATATTCTTGTATATAGGGGGCAGTATTATAGTAGTTATATTCTTGTATATGGGGGGCAGTATTATAGTAGTTATATTCTTGTATATAGGAGGCAGTATTATAGTAGTTATATTCTTGTATATAGGGGCAGTATTATAGTAGTTATATTCTTGTATATAGGAGCAATATTATAGTAGTTATATTCTTGTATATAGGAGCAGTATTATAGTAGTTATATTCTTGTATATAGGGGGCAGTATTATAGTAGTTATATTCTTGTATATAGGAGGCAGTATTATAGTAGTTATATTCTTGTATATAGGAGCAGTATTATAGTTGTTATATTCTTGTATATAGGAGCAGTATTATAGTTGTTATATTCTTGTATATATGAGGCAGTATTATAGTAGTTATATTCTTGTATATAGGAGCAATATTATAGTAGTTATATTCTTGTATATAGGAGCAGTATTATAGTAGTTATATTCTTGTATATAGGAGCAATATCTTAGTAGTTATATTCTTGTATATAGGAGCAGTATTATAGTAGTTATATTCTTGTATATAGGAGGCAGTATTATAGTAGTTATATTCTTGTATATAGGAGCAATATCTTAGTAGTTATATTCTTGTATATAGGAGCAGTATTACAGTAGTTATATTCTTGTATATAGGAGGCAGTATTATAGTAGTTATATTCTTGTATATAGGAGCAGTATTATAGTAGTAATATTCCTGTATATAGGAGCAGTATTATAGTAGTTATTTTCTTGTATATAGGAGGCAGTACTATAGTAGTTAAATTCATGTATATAGGAGCAGTATTATAGTAGTTATATTCTTGTATATAGGAGCAGTATTATAGTTGCTATATTCTTGTATATAGGAGTAGTATTATATTAGTTATATTCTTGTACATAAGAGCAGTATTATAGTAGTTATATTCTTGTATATAGGAGCAGTATTATAGTAGTTATATTATTTTATTATAGTAGTTATATTATTGTATATAGGAGCAGTATTATAGTAGTTATATTCTTGTATATAGGAGGCAGTATTATAGTAATTATATTCTTATATTTAGGAGCAGTATTATAGTAGTTATATTCTTGTATTTAGGAGCAGTATTATAGTAGTTATATTCTTGTATATAGGAGCAGTATTATAGTAGTTATATTCTTGTATATAGGGGCAGTATTATAGTAGTTATATTCTTGTATATAGGAGGCAGTATTATAGTAGTTATATTCTTATATATAGGAGCAATATTATAGTAGTTATATTCTTGTATATAGGAGCAGTATTATAGTAGTTATATTCTTCTATATAGGAGCAGTATTATAGTAGTTATATTCTTGTATATAGGAGCAGTATTATAGTAGTTATATTCTTGTATATAGGAGCAGTATTATAGTAGTTATATTCTTGTATATAGGAGCAGTATTATAGTAGTTATATTCCTGTATATAGGAGCAGTATTATAGTTGTTATATTCTTGTATATAGGAGCAGTATTACAGTAGTTATATTCTTGTATATAGGAGGCAGTATTATAGTGGTTATATTCTTGTATATAGGAGGCAGTATTATAGTAGTTATATTCTTGTATATAGGAGCAGTATTCTAGTTGATATATTCTTGTATATAGGAGGCAGTATTATAGTAGTTATATTCTTGTAAATAGGTGGCAGAATTATAGTAGTTATATTCTTTTATATATGAGCAGTATTATAGTAGTTATATTCTTGTATATAGGAGCAGTATTATAGTAGTTATATTCTTGTATATAGGGGCAGACTTATAGTAGATATATTCTTGTATATAGGGGCAGTATTATAGTTGTTATATTCTTGTATATAGGAGCAGTATTATAGTAGTTATATTCTTGTATATAGGAGCAGTATTATAGTAGTTATATTCTTGTATATAGGGGCAGACTTATAGTAGATATATTCTTGTATATAGGGGCAGTATTATAGTAGTTATATTCTTGTATATAGGAGCAGTATTATAGTAGTTATATTCTTGTATATAGGAGCAGTGTCACGATGCCGGCTGGCAGGAGGTGGGCTGTCACGATGCCGGCTGGCAGGAGGTGGATCCTCTGTGCCAGAGAGGGATTGGCGTGGACCGTGCTAGTGGACCGGTTCTAAGTCACTACTGGTATTCACCAGAGCCCGCCGCAAAGCGGGATGGTCTTGCTGCGGCGGTAGTGACCAGGTCGTATCCACTAGCAACGGCTCAACCTCTCTGACTGCTGAAGATAGGCGCGGTACAAGAGAGTAGACAGAAGCAAGGTCGGACGTAGCAGAAGGTCGGGGCAGGCAGCAAGGATCGTAGTCAGGGGCAACGGCAGGAGGTCTGGAACACAGGCTAGGAACACACAAGGGAACGCTTTCACTGGCACAATGGCAACAAGATCCGGCGAGGGAGTGCAGGGGAAGTGAGGTATAGATAGGGAGTGCACAGGTGAACACACTGATTAGAACCACTGCGCCAATCAGCGGCGCAGTGGCCCTTTAAATCGCAGAGACCCGGCGCGCGCGCGCCCTAGGGAGCGGGGCCGCGCGCGCCGGGACAGGACCGATGGAGAGCGAGTCAGGTACGGGAGCCGGGGTGCGCATCGCGAGCGGGCGCCACCCGCATCGCGAATCGCATCCCGGCTGGAGGCGGTATCGCAGCGCACCCGGTCATTGGATCTGACCGGGGCGCTGCGGGAGCGAGAGTGTAGCGAACGCTCCGGGGAGGAGCGGGGACCCGGAGCGCTCGGCGTAACAGTACCCCCCCCTTGGGTCTCCCCCTCTTCTTGGAGCCTGAGAACCTGAAGACCAGATTTTTATCTAGGATATTGTCCTCAGGTTCCCAGGATCTCTCTTCAGGACCACAGCCCTCCCAGTCAACCAAAAAGAAGGTTTTTCCTCTGACCTTTTTGGAGGCCAGTATCTCCTTTACAGGAAAGATGTCTGAAGAACCGGAGACAGGAGTGGGAGAGATAAGTTTAGGAGAAAAACGGTTGATGATGAGTGGTTTAAGAAGAGAAACGTGAAAGGCATTAGGAATACGAAGAGAAGGAGGGAGAAGAAGTTTATAAGAGACAGGATTAATCTGGCACAAAATTTTGAAAGGACCAAGATAGCGTGGTCCCAATTTGTAGCTGGGAACACGGAAGCGGACATATTTAGCGGAGAGCCATACCTTGTCTCCGGGAGAAAAAATGGGGGGAGCTCTTCTTTTCTTATCAGCAAACTTCTTCATGCGTGATGAAGCCTGTAAGAGAGAATTTTGGGTCTCTTTCCATATGGTGGAAAGATCACGAGTTATTTCATCCACAGCGGGTACACCAGAGGGCAAGGGAGTAGGGAGGGGGGGAAGAGGGTGACGGCCGTACACCACGAAAAATGGGGATTTGGAAGAAGATTCAGAAACTCTGAAGTTATACGAGAATTCTGCCCATGGTAGAAGATCTGCCCAGTCATCCTGGCGGGAGGAAACAAAATGCCGTAAATAATCACCCAGGACCTGGTTAATTCTTTCTACTTGCCCATTGGATTGAGGATGATAAGCAGAAGAAAAGTTTAATTTAATCTTGAGTTGTTTACAGAGAGCCCTCCAGAATTTAGACACGAATTGGACGCCTCTATCCGAGACGATCTGCGTGGGCAACCCGTGAAGACGAAAAATGTGTACAAAAAATTGTTTTGCCAACTGAGGCGCAGAAGGAAGACCAGGAAGAGGGATGAAATGTGCCATCTTGGAGAATCGATCAACGACCACCCAAACAACAGTGTTGCCACGGGATGAGGGTAAGTCTGTAATAAAGTCCATACCAATCAGAGACCAAGGCTGTTCGGGGACAGGCAGAGGATGAAGGAGACCAGCAGGCTTCTGGCGAGGAGTCTTATCCCGGGCACAGACAGTGCAGGCCCGCACAAAATCAACAACATCCGTCTCCAGAGTCGGCCACCAATAGAAACGAGAGATGAGTTGCACGGATTTCTTGATGCCCGCATGACCTGCGAGATGGGAGGAGTGACCCCATTTGAGGATTCCGAGGCGTTGGCGTGGAGAGACGAAGGTCTTCCCTGGAGGAGTTTGCCTGATGGAGGCTGGAGAAGTGGAGATCAGGCAGTCAGGAGGAATGATGTGTTGCGGAGAGAGCTCTACTTCCGAGGCATCCGAGGAATGAGAGAGAGCATCGGCCCTAATGTTCTTATCGGCAGGCCGAAAGTGAATTTCAAAATTAAATCGGGCAAAGAACAGAGACCACCGGGCCTGGCGAGGATTCAGCCGTTGGGCAGACTGGAGATAGGAGAGGTTCTTGTGATCGGTGTAAATAATAACTGGAAATCTTGATCCCTCCAGCAGATGCCTCCATTCCTCAAGTGCTAATTTAATGGCTAGAAGCTCTCGATCCCCGATGGAGTAGTTCCTCTCCGCCGGAGAGAAGGTCTTAGAAAAAAACCCACAAGTAACAGCATGCCCGGAAGAATTTTTTTGTAGAAGGACCGCTCCAGCTCCTACTGAGGAGGCATCAACCTCCAATAGGAAGGGTTTAGATGGGTCAGGTCTGGAGAGCACGGGAGCTGAAGAAAAGGCAGACTTGAGCTGTTTAAAGGCGTCTTCCGCTTGAGGAGGCCATGACTTAGGATTGGCATTCTTTTTGGTTAAAGCCACGATAGGAGCCACAATGGTGGAAAAATGTGGAATAAATTGTCTGTAATAATTGGCGAACCCCAAAAAACGTTGGATAGCACGGAGTCCGGAGGGGCGTGGCCAATCTAAGACGGCAGAGAGTTTGTCTGGATCCATTTGTAGTCCCTGGCCAGAGACCAAGTATCCTAGGAAAGGAAGAGATTGACATTCAAACAGACATTTCTCCATTTTGGCATAAAGTTGATTGTCACGAAGTCTCTGAAGAACCATGCGGACATGCTGGCGGTGTTCTTCTAGGTTGGCAGAAAAAATCAGGATATCGTCCAGATACACAACAACACAGGAATATAAGAGATCACGAAAAATTTCATTAACAAAGTCTTGGAAGACGGCAGGGGCGTTGCACAGGCCAAAGGGCATGACCAGATACTCAAAGTGTCCATCTCTAGTGTTAAATGCCGTTTTCCATTCATCCCCCTCTCTGATGCGGATGAGATTATAAGCACCTCTTAAGTCCAGTTTGGTAAAGATGTGGGCACCTTGGAGGCGATCAAAGAGTTCAGAGATGAGAGGTAGAGGGTAGCGGTTCTTTACCGTGATTTTATTAAGACCGCGGTAGTCAATGCAAGGACGTAGGGAGCCATCTTTTTTGGACACAAAGAAAAATCCGGCTCCGGCAGGAGAGGAGGATTTGCGGATAAAGTCCTTTTTTAAATTTTCCTGGATGTACTCAGACATAGCAAGAGTCTCTGGGGCAGAGAGAGGATAAATTCTGCCCCGGGGTGGAGTAGTGCCCGGGAGGAGGTCAATAGGACAGTCATAAGGCCTGTGAGGAGGTAGAGTCTCAGCTTGTTTTTTGCAAAAAACATCCGCAAAGTCCATATAGACCTTAGGGAGACCGGTTACAGGGGGAACCACAGGGTCACGGCAAGGAGTACTGGTAACCGGTTTAAGGCAGTCCTTGAAACAAGAGGGACCCCAACTCTTGATCTCCCCTGTGGACCAATCCAGGGTTGGGGAATGGTGTTGAAGCCAGGGTAGTCCAAGGAGAATTTCGGAAGTGCAATTGGAGAGGACCAAAAACTCAATTTTTTCGTGGTGAGGTCCGATGCACATTAGGAGGGGCTCCGTGCGGTAACGCACGGCACAGTCCAATCTTTCATTGTTAACGCAATTGATGTAGAGAGGTCTGGCGAGACTGGTCACTGGGATGTTGAACCTGTTGATGAGAGAGGCCAAAATAAAGTTTCCTGCAGATCCGGAGTCCAAGAAGGCCATAGTGGAGAAGGAGAAGGTAGAGGCAGACATCCGCACAGGCACAGTAAGACGTGGAGAAGCAGAGTTGACATCAAGGACTGTTTCACCTTTGTGCGGAGTCAGCGTACGTCTTTCCAGGTGGGGAGGACGGATAGGACAATCCTTCCGGAAGTGTTCGGTACCGGCACAGTACAGGCAGAGATTCTCCATGCGGCGTCATGTCCTCTCTTGAGGTGTCAGGCGAGACCGGTCAACTTGCATAGCCTCCACGGGAGGCACAGGAACGGATTGCAGAGGACCAGAGGAGAGAGGAGCCGGGGAGAAAAAACGCCTCGTGCGAACAAAGTCCATATCCTGGCGGAGCTCCTGACGCCTTTCGGAAAAACGCATGTCAATGCGAGTGGCTAGATGAATGAGTTCATGTAGGTTAGCAGGAATTTCTCGTGCGGCCAGAACATCTTTAATGTTGCTGGATAGGCCTTTTTTAAATGTCGCGCAGAGGGCCTCATTATTCCAGGAAAGTTCTGAAGCAAGAGTACGGAATTGCACGGCGTACTCGCCAACGGAAGAATTACCCTGGACCAGGTTCAGCAGGGCAGTCTCAGCAGAAGAGGCTCGGGCAGGTTCCTCAAAGACACTTCGAATTTCCGAGAAGAAGGAGTGTACAGAGGCAGTGACGGGGTCATTGCGGTCCCAGAGCGGTGTGGCTCATGACAGAGCTTTTCCAGACAGAAGGCTGACTACGAAAGCCACCTTAGACCTTTCAGTAGGAAACTGGTCCGACATCATCTCCAAGTGCAGGGAACATTGTGAAAGAAAGCCACGGCAAAACTTAGAGTCCCCATCAAATTTATCCGGCAAGGATAGTCGTAGGCCTGAGGCGGCCACTCGCTGCGGAGGAGGTGCAGGAGCTGGCGGAGGAGATGATTGCTGAAGCTGTGGTAGTAGTTGCTGTAGCATCACGGTCAGTTGAGACAGCTGGTGGCCTTGTTGCGCTATCTGTTGTGACTGCTGGGCGACCACCGTGGTGAGGTCGGCGACAACTGGCAGAGGAACTTCAGCGGGATCCATGGCCGGATCTACTGTCACGATGCCGGCTGGCAGGAGGTGGGCTGTCACGATGCCGGCTGGCAGGAGGTGGATCCTCTGTGCCAGAGAGGGATTGGCGTGGACCGTGCTAGTGGACCGGTTCTAAGTCACTACTGGTATTCACCAGAGCCCGCCGCAAAGCGGGATGGTCTTGCTGCGGCGGTAGTGACCAGGTCGTATCCACTAGCAACGGCTCAACCTCTCTGACTGCTGAAGATAGGCGCGGTACAAGGGAGTAGACAGAAGCAAGGTCGGACGTAGCAGAAGGTCGGGGCAGGCAGCAAGGATCGTAGTCAGGGGCAACGGCAGGAGGTCTGGAACACAGGCTAGGAACACACAAGGGAACGCTTTCACTGGCACAATGGCAACAAGATCCGGCGAGGGAGTGCAGGGGAAGTGAGGTATACATAGGGAGTGCACAGGTGAACACACTGATTAGAACCACTGCGCCAATCAGCGGCGCAGTGGCCCTTTAAATCGCAGAGACCCGGCGCGCGCGCGCCTAAGGGAGCGGGGCCGCGCGCGCCGGGACAGGACCGATGGAGAGCGAGTCAGGTACGGGAGCCGGGGTGCGCATCGCGAGCGGGCGCCACCCGCATCGCGAATCGCATCCCGGCTGGAGGCGGTATCGCAGCGCACCCGGTCAGTGGATCTGACCGGGGCGCTGTGGGAGCGAGAGTGTAGCGAGCGCTACGGGGAGGAGCGGGGACCCGGAGCGCTCGGCGTAACAAGCAGTATTATAATAGTTATATTCTTGTATATAGGAGGCAGTATTATAGTAGTTATATTCTTGTATATAGGAGCAGTATTCTAGTTGATATATTCTTGTATATAGGAGCAGTATTATAGTAGTTATATTCTTGTATATAGGAGCAGTATTATAGTTGTTATATTCTTGTATATAGGAGCAGTATTATAGTAGTTATATTCTTGTATATAGGAGCAGTATTATAGTAGTTATATTCTTGTGTATAGAGGACAGTGCTGTAGTAATTATATTCTATCTATCTATTTCTCTCCATATATTTACAGGCTATAACATCTGCTGTAATTCATATATAAAACTGAAACACTTTTTTATTCGAAAAATTAATTATTATTGTGGATCCTAAAGCCTTTTGAATCTTCTTCCATTTTTATTCTGTTATTGGTGGCATTTGGGTGATGTATTTATAGATTATTTTTGATATGTTATTTATTTTTATCTTTCTATATTGACACCAGGATTGGATAAGTGGGTACACAAGGGCCCTGTGACCACAGATTTATGATGATATAGATTTTATTAATAAATATTACTCATATATGTGAAAATCGGAAATGTGTGACTTTGTGCGCCAACATAATATTTTTGTGTTACTTGGTTTATTTCTATTGACTGTGGTTTTGTGACTTTATACAGTGGACAGAAGGGAAGGTCAGGGGTTAAGTATCTCCTGTGATTATAAATCAAGAAGGGATCATGTGTTACCGCGGATCCTGCTGTGTTACTTTATGACAGTTCTGGTTATATGGTTGTATTACATTACTGTTTATATTGTGTATTATGTTACATTGCCCCCAAGATAATATTCTTATTGACATAGTTTCCCTGTGATTCCTTGGTGGATCATATATTCTCCAGAATGTAAAGTGGAAAATGGATATACATCTGCGATATAGCATAACGTCTCCTGTATGTGGACAGCATACCGCCATTTATAGCACCCTAATAGGTTGGTCAATGTGCAAAGGATACGGGATAAGATGTCTAATCGCAGGGGGCCCACAGCTGGGAATCCCACGATCTCTGTGCAGCACTTGGCATTCATTTAGAACACTGGGTGCGGATGGCAGAGGTCAAGGGTCACGGCCACGCCCCTTGTGCCATCACGTCACGTGGGCATGACTACTATAACTACTATAATACTGCTCCTAAATACAAGAATATAACTACTATAATACTGCTCCTATATACAAGAATATAACTACTATAATACTGCTCCTATATACAAGAATAGAACTACTATAATACTGCTCCTATATACAAGAATAGAACTACTATAATACTGCTCCTATATACAAGAATATAACTACTATAATACTGCTCCTATATACAAGAATATAACTACTATAATACTGCTCCTATATACAAGAATATAACTACTATAATACTGCCTCCTATATACAAGAATATAATTACTATAATACTCCCTCCTATATACAAGAATATAACTACTATAATACTGCCCTATATACAGGAATATAACTACTATAATACTGCTCCTACATACAAGAATATATCTACTATAATACTGCTCCTATATACAAGAATATAACTACTATAATACTGCCTCCTATATACAAGAATATAACTACTATAATACTGCCTCCTATATACAAGAATATAACTACTATAATACTGCCTCCTATATACAAGAATATAACTACTATAATACTGCCTCCTATATACAAGAATATATCTACTATAATACTGCTCCTATATACAAGAATATAACTACTATAATACTGCTCCTATATACAAGAATATATCTACTATAATACTGCTCCTATATACAAGAATATAACTACTATAATACTGTCTCCTATATACAAGAATATAACTACTATAATACTGCTCCTATATACAAGAATATAACTACTATAATACTGCTCCTATATACAAGAATATAACTACTATAATACTGCTCCTATATACAAGAATATAACTACTATAATACTACTCCTATATACAAGAATATAACTACTATAATACTGCTCCTATATACAAGAATATAACTACTTTAATACTGCCCCTATATACAAGAATATAACTACTATAATACTGATCCTATATACAAGAATATAACTACTATAATACTGCCTCCTATATACAAGAATATAACTACTATAATACTGCCTCCTATATACAAGAATATAACTACTATAATACTGCCTCCTATATACAAGAATATAACTACTATAATACTGCCTCCTATATACAAGAATATATCTACTATAATACTGCTCCTATATACAAGAATATAACTACTATAATACTGCTCCTATATACAAGAATATATCTACTATAATACTGCTCCTATATACAAGAATATAACTACTATAATACTGTCTCCTATATACAAGAATATAACTACTATAATACTGCTCCTATATACAAGAATATAACTACTATAATACTGCTCCTATATACAAGAATATAACTACTATAATACTGCTCCTATATACAAGAATATAACTACTATAATACTGCTCCTATATACAAGAATATAACTACTATAATACTGCTCCTATATACAAGAATATAACTACTTTAATACTGCCCCTATATACAAGAATATAACTACTATAATACTGATCCTATATACAAGAATATAACTACTATAATACTGCTCCTATATACAAGAATATAACTACTATAATACAGCTCTCAGTGTGGGGAACAACAAAGAGACTCCCAAAAGGATTCCACTGTAGGGACTCTAAAGTCTGCTAACCAAAGCCATGTTGGTGCACAGGAGGTGAGGGGATCACATGTTGGTGCACAGGAGGTGAGGGGATCACATGGAGGTGCACAGGAGGTGAGGGGATCACATGGAGGTGCACAGGAGGTGAGGGGATCACATGGAGGTGCACAGGAGATGAGGGGATCACATGGAGGTGCACAGGAGATGAGGGGATCACATGGAGGTGCACAGGAGGTGAGAGGATCACATGGAGGTACACAGGAGGTGAGGGGATCACATGGAGGTGCACAGAAGGTGAGGGGATCACATGGAGGTGCACAGGAGATTAGGGGATCACATGGAGGTGCACAGGAGGTGAGGGGATCAATGGAGGTGCACAGGAGGTGAGGGGATCACATGGAGGTGCACAGGAGGTGAGGGGATCACATGGAGGTGCACAGGAGGTGAGGGGATCACATGTTGGTGCACAGGAGGTGAGGGGATCACATGGAGGTGCACAGGAGCTGGGGCAGAGTGGATCACATGGAGGTGCACAGGAGGTGAGGGGATCACATGGAGGTGCACAGGAGGTGAGGGGATCACATGGAGGTGCACAGGAGCTGGGGCAGAGTGGATCACAGGCAGCAGGTGAGCAGCTCCACTCTCCAGCACAGAGACACAGGAGGACATCTCTGGAGAGACAGACATTACAGAACCTGCAGAAGCAAGAGGTGGTCTCCAGCATGACCCGCTCAGGCCGCACCAGATCCCAGGCCGGAGGTTACACTGGTGAGGGGTCTATGGAGCTGACACCTGGAAAAGCTGTGGTGAAGTCTGCTGGTGTTTCTAAAGTTGTTCCTGCTCCAGACTCTGATACAGCAGCTCATGGGTCTGATTTATTCAAGGAGCTTCAGAGAGTGTCCAGACTAGGGTTGCCACCCTGCCGGTATTTTACAGGCATAGCCGGTATTTTCATCTACATTCCGGGCTGTGCCGGTAAGTTTGGATGAAAAATACCGGCCATGCAATGGCCGGTATTTTTCATTCACTGACAGGGGCGGACTGAGCAGCATCCACAGAAGAGCACTGCTTTCATGACCGGCAACTAAATTTTGCCTGTGACCTGCAGGCTGCCGCACTACAGTTGCAGCCCCCGACACAAAGCCCACTGACTGTTGGGCCGTACATTGCCCAGGTCTGACACCACCAGCCTGTGACAGGGAGAGCTCCGACTGTACAGTGCTGGGGAGGGGGTGTGCACCTCCTGTCTCCTCTCTCCCCCTCCTTCTCTCTGCCGTGCAGTCTTACAACCCTCCATAGGCAGAGCAGGGAGGGGAGAGGAGGAGAGGCCGTGTATCCTGTCTCCTCTGCTGCACAGGGCGGGTGAGTGTCTGTGTATATATGTGTGTGTATATATGTGTGTGTGTGTGTGTGTATATATGTGTGTGTGTATATATGTGTCTGTGTATATATGTGTCTGTGTATATATGTGTGTGTGTGTGTGTGTATATATGTGTCTGTGTATATATGTGTCTGTGTATATATGTGTCTGTGTTTATATGTGTGTGTATATATGTGTCTGTGTTTACATGTGTCTGTGTATATATGTGTCTGTGCATGTGTCTCTGTGTGTCTGTGTATATATGTGTGTGTGTATATATGTGTGTGTGTGGGGGGAGCTGCCTAATCTGGGGGACAACTATACTGATCTGGGGGACAACTATACTGATCTGGGGGACAACTATACTGATCTGGGGGACAACTATACTGATCTGGGGGAAAACTATGCTCGTAATCTGGGGGACAACTATGCTGATCTGGGGGGCAACTATGCTGCCTGATCTGGGGGGCAACTATGCTGCCTGATCTGGGGGACAACTATGCTGCCTAATCTGGGGGACAACTATACTAATCTGGGGGACAACTATGCTGCCTAATCTGGGGGACAACTATGCTGCCTAATCTGGGGGACAACTATGCTGCCTAATCTGGGGGACAAGTGTGCTCTTAATCTGGGGGACAACTATGTTTCCTAATCTGGGGGACATCTATGCTGCCTAATCTGGGGGACAACTATGCTGCCTAATCTGGGGGACAACTGTGCTCCTAATCTGGGGGACAACTATGCTGATCTGGGGGACAACTATGCTGCCTAATCTGGGGGACAACTATGCTGCCTAATCTGGGGGACAACTATGCTCCTAATCTGGGGGACAACTATGCTGCCTAATCTGGGGGACATCTATGCTGCCTAATCTGGGGGACAACTATGCTGCCTAATCTGGGGGACAACTGTGCTCCTAATCTGGGGGACAACTATGCTGATCTGGGGGACAACTATGCTGCCTAATCTGGGGGACAACTATGCTGCCTAATCTGGGGGACAACTATGCTCCTAATCTGGGGGACAACTATGCTGCCTAATCTGGGGGACAACTATGCTGCCTAATCTGGGGGACAAGTGTGCTCTTAATCTGGGGGACAACTATGCTGCCTAATCTGGGGGACAACTATGCTCCTAATCTGGGGGACAACTATGTTTCCTAATCTGGGGGACATCTATGCTGCCTAATCTGGGGGACAACTATGCTGCCTAATCTGGGGGACAACTATGCTGATCTGGGGGACAACTATGCTGCCTGATCTGGGGGACAACTATGCTCCTAATCTGGGGGACAACTATGCGGCCTAATCTGGGGGACAACTATGCTGCCTAATCTGGGGGAAAACTACCAGGCCCTCCACAATATTTTTAGTTTCTCATGTGGCCCCATGGGATAAATAATTGCCCCCCCCATTCCTCCTCAGCCCCGGACATTCCTTAACCTGGAGCCGCCCGGGGAAAGGAGAAAGTGAAGACAAGAGACTGGTGAGACCTCTCTGCAAAATTGTGTATTTAATGCAGTGTTGCCCAACCAGGGTGCCTCCAGCTGTTGCAAAACTATTACTCCCAGCATGCCCAGACAGCCTTTGGCTGTCCGGGCATGCTGGGAGTTGTAGTTTTGCAATAGCTGGAGGCACCCTGGTTGGGAAACACTGATTTAATGTTTTAATGTGTGAAACTATCTGCTGCGCTCTGTATCTAATCCTGTCATGTGTGATACTGTCTGCTGAGCCTGTATATCCAAATCTGTCATGTGGGATATGAGCCTGTGTATCTAATCCTGTCATGTGCGATACTGCCTGATGAGCCTGTGTATCTAATCCTGTCATGTGCGATACTGCCTGATGAGCCTGTGTATCTAATCCTGTCATGTGCGATACTGTCTGCTGAGCCTGTGTATCTAATCCTGTCATGTGCGATACTGCCTGATGAGCCTGTGTATCTAATCCTGTCATGTGCGATACTGTCTGCTGAGCCTGTGTATCTAATCCTGTCATGTGGGATACTATCTGCTGAGCCTGTATATCCACATCTGTCATGTGGGATACTATCTGCTGAGCCTGTGCATCTAAATCTGTCATGTGTGATACTGTCTGCTGAGCCTGTGTATCTAATCCTGTCATGTGGGATACTATCTGCTGAGCCTGTATATCCACATCTGTCATGTGTGATACTGTCTGATTAGCCTGTGCATCTAAATCTGTCATGTGTGATACTGTGAGCTGAGCCTGTGTATCTAAATCTGTCATGTGTGATACTGTCTGCTGAGCCTGTGTATCTAAATCTGTCATGTGGGATACTATCTGCTGAGCCTGTATATCCACATCTGTCATGTGTGATACTGACTGCTGAGCCTGTGTATCTAATCCTGTTATGTGTGATACTGTCTGCTGAGCCTGTGCATCTAAATCTGTCATGTGTGATACTGTCTGCTGAGCCTGTGTATCTAAATCTGTCATGTGGGATACTATCTGCTGAGCCTGTGTATCTAATCCTGTCATGTGTGATACTGTCTGCTGAGCCTGTGTATCTAATCCTGTCATGTGTGATACTGTCTGCTGAGCCTGTGTATCTAATCCTGTCATGTGTGATACTGTCTGATTAGCCTGTTTATCTGACGTTGCGCAGGGGGACGTCACTCGTCATCACAGGGAGCCAGCGTTGCTGTCGCGCTCCACCACTACCGCCGCTGCTGGCATAAATAGGGTTTTGGTAGGTATTCTCTAACTGTAAATTTTTTGTGCGATATAGGAAAATTCCCCCCGCATATATATTGTATCCCTCCCATCCCCCATGCCATTTCTTAAACCCCCCTCCCATCCCCCGTGCCATTTCTTAAACCCCCCTCCCATCCCCCGTGCCATTTCTTAAACCCCTGATCCCTCAGCCCCTGTGCAATCTGGCCCCTCCCCTTTTGTAGCTCCACCCCCACATAGCCACACCCATGACCGGTATTTTTCTGAGGGAAAGGTGGCAGGTGCTGAAACACCTGAAGGGTATGCTGCAGATGCAGATAGACTCTGTATACATGCTGAAGACCGCTAATCCCCAGTATAAGGCTCTCCATGATAAGAGACTGTACACACTCAGCATAGAGCTGGCTGACATTGTGAAGGAGATGGACTGTATCCTGGAAAAGATGGGGCCACTGGCAGAGACCTATAAGAACCAGGAACGATTTTCTCTCTACCATCTGAACTTTGATGCAGACCCCAGACCTGATGCAAGCATGGCGAGGACCAACAGCCACAGGAACCTGCAGCTGGGCCTGAGCAGGAGCTGGGAACTCAGAGACCAACAGAGGCACCACAAGTCCCAGGAGTCCCAGTGCGTCAGCAGGACATTGGACTTTTACCAGTGTATGAAGGTGATGGGGTGATGGAGCAGAGCTCTAATGTTGGGGCACGGACTGGGGGTGCGGATTGTTTTAATGTCGGGGCACGGACTGGGGGTGAGGACTGTGATGATGTTGGGGCACGGACTGGGGGTGAGGACTGTAATGATGTTGGGGCACGGACTGGGGGTGTGGACTGTAATGATGTTGGGGCACAGACTGGGGGTGAGGACTGTGATGATGTTGGGGCACGGACTGGGGGTGAGGACTGTGATGATGTTGGGGCACGGACTGGGGGTGCGGACTGTGATGATGTTGGGGCACGGACTGGGGGTGCGGACTGTGATGATGTTGGGGCACGGACTGGGGGTGCGGACTGTGATGTTCCTGAGGGGTCGTTGTCTGGAGGGGTGCACAATCTGTGTGGGGTGTATTATTATCTGATGATGATATAGAGGTGGATGGGACAGGTGATGTTGTACACAATAATGTGCAGGATTTCCCCCCTTTACCCACAAGTACAGCAGATGTGGCAGGGCCCCCTAGAGTAGACCCCAACCCTGTAAGACAGGACGCAGGTACCCGCCAGGTTCCCCCCAGAAATGCCTGGAGCCGTGGTGCTCCATCTTTCACCTCCAGCACCAATTACACTGGCCAGGCATTTAAAAGGAGGAATGTGGTGAGATTTCGGCACAGAGGTGCCAAGGAGGACCTTCCGGATAGGAGGTTTGTGGTGAGGGAGCTCCTGTGCCACCAGATGGGGTTTGTGCCAGCGGACATCTTGGCTGTAATAAACCTACCAGATAGACAGGGCTATGATGTCAGCTTTAAGCTCATGTCTAATTTGGATAGGTTCTGACTGCCAGATGATCAGGTGCAACCTCTGTGGTGAGATCGGTCACCCTCACCGTCCCAATGCCTGGCACAACATCTCCCGGGAGCTTCCTGATGAGGACCTTGTGGCGGGGGCAGAGGCTGTAGAGGAGGAGACTTTAATATCAGACCCTATTCTAACCAGACAGGAGGTTCAGCCAGATGTGAGTAACACTGCACCAACACCTCAGCAGTCAGAGAGCACACAGGGGGACATGGAGGTTGTGCCACAAGACCAGCAACAGCCAGGGGTATCCTCTTCGGTGACCGCTCTACATTTCTTCGGTCAACGGAGTTAAGTTGGACTGCACTGTGCGTTACCGCACAGAGCCCCTGCTTATGAACATTGGACTGCATCACGAGAAAATTGAATTTTTCGTCCTGCCCAACTGCACCTCTGAAGTCCTCCTCGGTCTGCCATGGCTCCAGCATCATTCTCCCACCCTTGACTGGACCACCGGGGAGATCAAGAATTGGGGTCCTGCTTGCCGCAAGAAATGCCTCACATTTGCTCCCAGTCCCGTCTGTCGGGCCTCAGTGTCTCCTCCTGTGCCTGGTCTCCCCAGGGCCTATCAGGACTGTGCAGTGCCTCCTCATAGCCCCTGTCCTGGTGACACTCTGCCCCGTGACAAGCTTCACCCTCTGCCCCCCCTCCCCATTCCCACTTCTTCCGGATTACCGGCCACTGATGTAGCTACCCAGGACTGTTTTTTGTTCCGGAAGGAAACTCAAGAGATGCCCCTTATGTTCTCTTCTCAGTTAAAGGGACAAGGAGACAAAGAGAGGGGGAGACCTAAGGGGGGGGGGGGGGGGGTACTGTTACGCCGAGCGCTCCGGGTCCCTGCACCTCCCCGGAGGGCTCGCGGCGTTCTCCTTTCTGCAGCGCCCCGGTCAGACCCGCTGACCGGGAGCACTGCACTGACATTCGCGATGGGGATGCGATTCGCATAGCGGGACGCGCCCGCTCGCGAATCGCATCCCAAGCCACTTACCCGTCCCGGTCCCCGGCTGTCATGTTCTGGCGTGGGCGGCTCCGCTCTCTAGGGCGCGCGCGCCAGCTCTCTGAGATGAGCCGAGTGACATCAAGAACTGGAGGCCAATTGCCCTCTTGAATGTCGACAGGAAGATTCTGGCAAAGATCCTGTTTTCTAGGTTAGTTTGTCTGTCCCCGGCACTTTTGGCAGGCTGTCAGTATGGCACAGTAAAAGGGCGGAACATCTCTGGGGCAGTGATCTCCATAAGGGAGATGTTTGAGAGATGTAAAGCCCTGAGGTGTGGGAGATATGTTGTGAGTCTTGACCAGGCTAAAGCCTTTGACCGAGTAGATCATGAGTATCTATGGGCCACTTTGTCAAAGTACGGTATTCCGGGACAATTCATCGATTGGCTGAAGACTTTGTATTGTGAGGCCGAGAGCTTTCCTCTGATCAATGGTTGGCAGGGTGACACCTTCAGGGTTGAGGCGGGGGTGAGACAAGGTTGCCCACTGAGTCCGCTGCTGTTTGTATTTGCCTTAGACCCGTTTCTGAGGTCACTGCAGGAGTGTGGTTTTCAGGGGGTGCCGGTCCCCCACTGCCTGCCCCTGAGTGTTGTTGCCTACGCGGATGATGTGACTGTAGTGATATCTGAGCCTCGTGAGGTGGAGATGTTGTCTGCGGCCATCAGAAGTTACTCGGAGGCCTCAGGGTCTCTGGTCAACCTTGAGAAGAGTCAAGCTCTCTGGGTATCAGATACTGATCCAGACTTTGATCTGCTCCAATTTGTGAGAGCCTCCTCCTATATTAAAATCCTAGGGGTCAAATTCGGGAGGGACGATAGCGCCAAACTAAATTGGGAAGAGAAATTGGAAATGCAAAGGTTCAGCGATGGAAGAACTGGAGGCTGACCTATGGAGAAAGGGTTAAAATGTTGAAGACTTACCTGGTCCCCGTCTTCTTGTATGTCTCTGTCATTTTTCCTTTGCCAGAATCTTTCTCCGCTCGGCTCTTTAGCCTGTTCTTCCAACTTTTTGGGGGGAACAGGTTGAACCCAATAAAAAAAGGGATCACTTACCTACAGAGGAGAGAGGGTGGGTTGGATATGCTGAATCCAAGGGTGTTCTTTGACTCCATGTTTCTAAAAGTAAATTTTGGTTGCCTGGACTCAAACAACAGCTCCCTGTGGGCGAATAGTATCAGGGACTGGATATTGCCTTTTGCAGAGTCTTGGGTGCGAGGCGGCAGTCTCAAGAGGGGGAGATGGACGCGTGACTACCTCCCCCCGTACCTGGAATACGGGCTCATATGTCTGAAGATATGGCGCATTGAGAAGTCTTATATAGAGAGCAAGTCCCGTAAGGACCTTTATGTCAGGGTGTGCAGGACATTCTTTTGCTTACAGCCAGCTCTGAAGGACTGTACGACCACCATCCTACAGGACAGTCTGAGGCTCCTGAATAGTGTGAGGCTACCAAAAAAGTTCCATGACATCGCCTGGCTGTCCTTACATGGGAAATTGTTTGTGAAGGGGAATTTAAAATACCTAAGTGTGTCTGATCACCAGTGTCCCCTGGGGTGTCAGGAGGAGGAGACAATGGCGAGTGCTGGGGAGGGCGACATATATGGCAGACGATATCCAGGAAGCTGAAGATCCCGAGACTAACATCTCTAAAATACCCAGAAATCATCTACGGTGTAACATGTAATGTAAGTGACATTGACCGGGAGACCTTATATTTGATCATTACCATCATTAAGTATTATCATTGGCACACCAGAACCCGCGTCTCCATGTATAGTGAACCATTTCATGATAGGAGAGCAGTAGACCTGATCCTGACGGAACTGAGGTGGATAAAGTGTTTGGAGGTCAGGAGGGACAGGGAAAACCTAAAATTATGGAGGAATGTGTATATAGATTAATGCAGGGGCGGACATACCATATGTGCAGCCTGTTCAGCTGCACAGGGGCCCAGGAGCCCAGGGGGGCCCAGCCGGAACTGAAACTGTTAGCGAGTCAGTGAGTGACAGTCACTCACTGACCACTGGGGCCAGGCCCGTCTTTAACATGGGGCAAACGGGGCGGCTGCCCCGGGCCCTCTCATTCCTGGGGGCCCAAAAGCAGCTAGCCCCTTTTCCCCCACGCGGGGCCCTGGTCATGACATCCCAGGCTGGGAAACAGGCGGGCCAGGCGTCAAAATTTTAGACTGAGGGAGGGAGGGAGGGGGCCCACAACCGCCGCCGCCGCCTGCCCGGGCCTTTTTCTAATTCATTGCCACCGCCTCCGCCATCAATCTTCCACAGGCAGCCACTATCCCAGGACCGCTGTGGCTGCCTGGGAAATAGTCACGCCCACTGACGTGACGTGCGACATCACGGCGGGCCGCAGGCATCATAGAGATGAGAGGAGCGGAACAGAGAGGAGTCCTCCGCTCCTCTCTATCAGTGATTTTCAGCCCCCACACACGGCCTCCAGGCTGCAGCGTCACTCACCGCCAGATGGACCGGTATATCATCCGGATTACAAGTGAGTTGAGGGGTAGGGGTTGTTTGGCAGGGGGGTGGGGTGAGGATTGGAGGGAGGGGGGGGTGCAGGGTTGCGATTGTGTGTGTGGGGGGGGGGGGGGGAGAAATTCTGCATGTGATTGGAGGATAATAATGATTATTATAACCCTCCCCTCACATGTATGTATCATCTCTCTCTGTATAGTCTAATAACCCCCTCACATATAATCTTATTAGGAGATTATACTTGTGAGGGGACTATAAATGTGAGGAGGGGATTATCAGACTATACTTGTAAGGGGGAGATAATACATATATGTGAGGGGAGGATTATAATAATCCCCTCCTCACCTGTATAATCCCCTCACATATAATCTGATTATGATAATATATATGTGAGGGGATTATCAATGTGAGGAGGGGATTATCAGATTATACATGTGAGGGAGATATGATAAATATATGTGAGGGGAGGATTATAATAATCCTCTAACGTGTAAAATCCCCTCCAGACATGTATAATCCCCTCCTTACATGTATAATCCCCACCTCACATGTATAATTCCCTCCTGACATGTATAATCCCCTCCTGACATGTATAATCTGATTTTGCGATTATAAATGTGAGGAGGAGATTATTAGATTATACATGTGATGGAGAGATGTTACATATATGTGAGTGGAGGATTATAATAATCCCCTGCTCACATGTGTAATCCCCTGCTCACATGTGTAATCCCCTTCTCACATGTGTAATCCCCTTCTCACATGTGTAATCCCCTTCTCACATGTGTAATCCCCTTCTCACATGTGTAATCCCCTTCTCACATGTGTAATCCCCTTCTCACATGTGTAATCCCCTTCTCACATGTGTAATCCCCTTCTCACATGTGTAATCCCCTTCTCACATGTATAAGGCTTGGTTCACATTGATGAATCTCCAGAAGCGATCCCTTTGGGCGGCGCTAGGACCGTGCAGATCTTTTTGCAGTTCCACTCAGAAATGCATTGCTGTCTGAAGATTTTTCTGTGTGAACCTAGTAATTATAATAGTTATATCCTGTATTATATTCCAGAGCTGTACTCACTATTCTGCTGGTGAGGTCACTGAGTACATACATTACATTACTTTTCCTGTACTGATCCTGAGTTATATCATGTATTATACTCCAGAGCTGTACTCACTATTCTGCTGGTGAGGTCACTGAGTACATACATTACATTACTGATCCTGTACTGATCCTGAGTTATATCCTGTATTATAGTCCAGAGCTGTACTCACTATTCTGCTGGTGAGATCACTGTGTATGTACATTACATTACTTATCCTGTACTGATCCTGAGTTATATCCTGTATTATACTCCATAGCTGTACTCACTATTCTGCTGGTGAGGTCACTGTGTACATACATTACATTACTTATCCTGTACTGATCCTGAGTTATATCCTGTATTATACTCCAGAGCTGTACTCACTATTCTGCTGGTGAGGTCACTGTGTACATATATTACATTACTTATCCTGTACTGATCCTGAGTTATATCCTGTAGATCTTTTATTAAAAAATATAAAACATTACAAAAAGAACGAACATCACCATAACAATAATACAAACAACATACACCTGTATAATATATACAAAAATGAGTCCATATTAGTCCAAAAATGTCCATCCAAGTATCTTCTGGTCCAGCCTCATTCTCACCAAACACACCGCTATAATAACAACAACTACTAAACACTCTACAATAATAATAATACTTACAGTAATAATAATAACAACAATAATAACTAAAAACTGGTCCGGTTGCATTTCCCCACCCAAAATAATAAATATGTGTCAAACCACCAACAAACACCGCAAACAGAAAAACCGAATATACAATGTTTTTTTATATTTTTGGCCCTGAGCTGGTCCCGCATCCCATGCCCCCAGTACATGATAACAGACGTCCATGAACCAGTCCAGGATTTTTTTTTTTTTTAAACAAAAAGTCCCACACAGAATCCCCCCTCCCCCCATCTACCCACCACCCAACCTAGCACTAAACCCCAACACAACACAACCCCTAGAAAAAAAATACAATATATATACATATATACACATATACATAAATGTACAAACAAAACAAATATATACAAAATAATACAAACCAAACAACAAACATCAATAAGGCTTTTCAATCACACAAACCCCTAAAGCTCAAGTTCAGTGCCTGCAAGCCCTATATCACCATATATCTACAGCACAAAACAAAAAGACTAATGTGCCAGCATCAGCCCACCACCAGGGGGAGACAACAGGCTAAGGCACTTTAAAGGCAGAGCCCCTCCACAGACGAGAGGCCCTGCCAGCACCCAGCCTCTCGTACTCCAGAGAACGCACCTTCACCAGGTCACCAAGAATGTTCCTAACCACCTCACCCACAGGGAGGATTTTACGCTGCGTCGACACTAAACACCGTGCGTTCCACGTGTAATACCTGACCACTGAGCTGACTAGGAATAAAGTGCACCGGTCCCAGCCTCCAAGGTTTCTGAATGCCCCATAGGCCCATTCCGCATAGGAGAGACTGGCCAGCCGAGGCCAACCAATGGAAGCGCCCACCCTGTTGTAAACCTCTGTGTTAAAGGGACAATGAAGCAGAAAATGCTCCATGCTTTCCAGCATGCCTCCACACTCTTCGCGGGGACATCCCCGGTCATCAGAGCTCCTGCACTTCACATTGTCCCTCACACACAGTTTCCCATGGAAGCAGCGCCAAGTCAAGTCCGAAAACTTCAAGGGGATCCTGATAGAATTCAAAAGCTCTAAACCCACCTCCAGATCCCGACTTGGACAGTCCTTGAGTGCCAATGGCCTCTGGAAATGAGAAGACAGGACCCTCTTGTCAAGGAATTTCCTCGACAGAGTCCTAATCTCCCACATCCCCAGACCCCACCGACGAATAACCTTCAGAACCGGGGTAGCATAAGCCGGGAGATGCCCGTGTGGTGTGCGAAGATCCTTCACTTGCCCTCCTGTCTCCCATTCCTGGAAGAAAGGCCGAAACCATCCCCTACAGGAGGATACCCACGGAGGAGCCCTCTCTGACCAGAGGTTTGCTATATTGGTCTTAAGAAAGGTATTCACTAGGAACACCACAGGGTTGACCATACACAACCCCCCTAGTCTCCTCGTACGGTAAGTAACCTCCCTCTTCACTAGGTTCAGTCTATTCCCCCATAACATTTGGAAGAACACACTGTAGACCCGGGTCCAAAGAGGTTCTGGCAACATGCATACACTGCCCAGATATATCAGCAAAGGGAGCAGGAAAGTTTTCATCAGGTTAACCCTTTCCCGGAGGGTCAAAGACCAACCCTTCCACTGATCTACCTTCTGAGCGGCGATCTTAAGCCTGCTGTCCCAGTTTTGTTTGGGGTAATCCCCTTCACCAAATTCGATGCCGAGGACTTTTGCGGATTCCTGGGGCTCTGGAAGGGCGTCCGGGAGATCAAAATCAGGATCTCCCCCTCCCAGCCAGAGACTCTCACACTTATCCTGATTGATCTTAGACCCGGATGCCTCCGAGTAGCGGTCCACCTCTGACATCACCCATCTGCCCTCCTCTTGTGAGGAGACAAACACGGTGACATCATCAGCGTACGCTACCGCCCTCAGAGCCGAATCCGGCACTGCCAGGTCCATTCTCACCCCCGCCAACGGTCCACAATCAATCCCTCTAAGGAAAGGATCGATTGCAAACACGTACAGCAAAGGGCTCAAAGGACAACCCTGACGGACACCAGACCCAACCTCAAAAGAGCGGCCAATCCAACCATTCACAAGCGGGAAACTCTCTGCCCCTACATACAAGGTCTTAAGCCAATCAACAAACCCCCCTGGCAGGCCATACCTCAGAAGGACAGACCAGAGGTACTCATGGTTAACCCGATCAAATGCTTTTGCCTGATCCAAGGAAAGCAAGTACCCCTTCCAGTGGCCAGCCCTACCCTGCTCCACAGCCTCTCGGACACTGAGCACAGCACTGAATGTACTGCGGCCCGGAACAGAGCAATGCTGAGCCCCCGAAAGGAGCCGGGGTGCAAACTCCACCAGCCGGTTAAACAGCACTTTTGCCAGAATCTTTCTGTCCGCATTGAGAAGTGCTATGGGACGCCAATTCTCAATGTGGGACGGGTCTTTACCCTTTGACAGGATGATCAGCGCTGACCTCCTCATTGACTTTGGCAGAGTGCCCGAGGATAGACACTCATTAAAAACCGCGGTCAAGAGGGGAACCAAAGTGTCCTTAAAGGTCTAATAGAACTCGGATGTTAAGCCATCTGGACCGGGTGACTTCTTGAGGGCAAGCCCATCAATAGCCATCCTGACTTCCTCTTCCCGGATCATCTCTGTCAAAACGTCAAGAGAGGGGTCTACTCCTGGTTCAGGGACGGTTTCAGCCAAGAAAGCTGACACCTTATCTCGATCTAGATCCTTCCTTCCCAAGAGGTGCGAGTAGAAGGATCTGATGACCTCCAGGATCCCTGATCTGGACCTTTTCAAGGATCCCGTACTATCAATCAGTCCTGAGACTACTTTACTATTCACTGACATCTTGCAGTTTCTGTAAGGGTCGGGCGAACGGTACTTCCCGTAATCCCTCTCAAAAACCAAAGATGCGTGCCTATCGTACTGGCACTTCATCAGCAAGGACTTCACTCTGGAGATATCATCACGACTACCTCCAGTCGAGACAAGGTTCTCAAGTTTCTTCCTCAGGCCCTGGTACAAGCGGTACCTGTTTAGGCTTCTGAGGCCCGAGAGCTGGCGGAAGAATCTCGCAACCCTTTCCTTGAAGATCTCCCACCACTCTGACTTACTGCTACAAAGGCCCAGCAATGGTACCTGGCTCTGAAGAAAATCCTCAAAGGACTGTCTTATCTCCGCTTCTTCCAAGAGAGACAAATTCAGCTTCCAATAGCCTCTGCCCATCCGGGGGGTCTCTGTAACATTCAGAGAAAACAAAATTAAACAGTGATCGGAGAACTCCACCTCAACAACAGACACTGCTGAAGAGACGGCTTCCTCCTTTAAATAAAACCTGTCTATCCTAGACCTACAACTTCCCCTATGATAGGTGAATCCCGCGTGGCCTGGGGTGTGCCGGATGTGGACATCCACCAGGCGAGCCTCACTCGCTATGCTATTAAGGGCGACGCTATCATAAGTCAGCTTGTCTCTGGCACCTCCCCTGTCTTGGGGCCTCGTGACAGCATTAAAGTCCCCTCCAAAGACCACCTGCCGACTTGTAAAAAGATAGGGCTTGATCCTCATAAAGAGGCACTTCCGGTCCCACTTAGACTGTGGGCCGTAGATGTTAATAAGGCGAAGTTCTTGTCCCCTCATGAGGACATCTAAGATCAGGCACCTCCCCATTTCTAACTCGATAACCCGTCGGCATTCTACCGCTGCGGTAAAAAGGACCGCCACTCCGCTATACGGCTCGGCCCCAAGAGACCAGTAGGAGGGCCCATTCCTCCACTCTCTTTTAGCCTTGTAGATAGATGACATATCTGTTAGCCTGGTCTCCTGCAAAAATAAAATATCAGCATTAATATGGGCAAAAAAATCATAGGCAGCAAATCGAGCCGTATCTGACTTAATGCTGGCGACATTAATGGACGCCAGCGTCAACGGAGAGGGTGCCGCCATCAAGGGTGATTGAGTTAAACAGCTTTCTTTTTCCCACTCCCCTTCTCACCCTCCATATCAGAAGAACTCTTCACCCTCTTCAGAGAAATAGAAGTGTCCATCTCACCAGACGTCGTTTTACTTTCCTCGTCTCCGGATTCCAGGCCAGTCCCTTCCCCCGAGGACATAACCTCCCCAGGGGAAGAGGACTCGGCGCCCCCTGGAAGCCCCTCTGCCACCTCCCCCTCATCCTCTCCCTCCGAAGAAGAGGAGGAGACGTCCCTGAGGGGTCGGAATCGATTGGAAAGGCCAACCAGAGGGGAGTCAGTTTTGCCTTCCTGTGGCACCTGGACCAGGGTGGGAGAAGATCTTAAATCTCCCTTTTTTTTCCTACTTGTACCCCGCTTTCGTGTCTCCTTCTGCCATCCCCCATCATCCTCCTCCACGCTATCTGAGGAGATGGCACCTTCCTCATTCTGGATCCTCCTGACCTCCTCATTCAGCTCGCCATCCCTCAGGGTCTCAGTAGCAAGGTTGGCCTCTGGGACAGAATGAGAGGTTGTCCCGGTAACCCGGGCTTTCCCCATCACCCTATCCCTTTGGCGTTTATCAAGACGTCTTAGTTGGGCTGGTGTCTTTTTCTTGCTGTTCCTCACTGACCCCTCAGTTCCTCCACCCCTGCTAGTCCCCTCCCCAGCAGATTCTGGCTCGTGATCTTCACCCGCTGGGGACAAGACTGCATTAGCGAAAGAACGAGGACAACGACTGAATGGGTGACCTAAGTCACCACACAGGTGACACCTAATCTCTGCACAAGATGCGGCAAGATGGCCTACACCCCCACACAAGGCACATTTCTGCACCGTACAGTTTGCACTGAAGTGTGTGGGGTCACCACATCTGTGACAGAGCTTCGGCTGACCCCGGTAGAAAATCTGGATACGATCCCTACCGAGAAAGGCAGAGGATGGAATATGGGTAACTGTATTTCCTGAACGTTTAAGTTTTACCAAAAACGTCCAGGCTCCTGACCAGATGCCAAACTCGTCCCTGTTCTTCTGCGGGACCCCCATTACCTCGCCATACCGTCCTAACCAGGTGATGATGTCAACACAAGAGAGTGATTCGTTACGGGTCAAAACGGTCACTCTCTTGATTTCGTTTTGGCGAGACAATGACTGTATGGCAAAGTCTCGCAACCGGACCAGACCTTGCACCTACACCACAGCCGATGACAACATCCCCACCACCCCCAATGACAACATTAGCACCAACTCCAATAACATGGTCACCACCTCCCCCAAAAACACCTTCCCCAGTAACATCAATCTCCATCCTCTCCCCAGTCATACATCCCCCAACCCCATTTACCCCATCACTCACACTGGCTGGACCAGCAACAGGTAAACCGGCAAATGATGATGATGATGGTGATGTTGATACATTTTCAGTCCGTTTTGCCTCGGCATCACGGGGCACTAGAGCTGGGACAACCTCCGCTGGCCCTTTAAGGGACCGGGCAGCATGCTTACCCAGTCTAGAGGAGGCCCCAGCCCTGTTCTTATTAGTGCCCTCCGCCTCATCAGCAATTTCTCCAGTCTTATCAGGGCGCCGCTGATCAATGGGATCAGCGGCGCCAATACAAAATAAGATTTGTTCTTTTCTTTTGGGAGCGTCTGCTACATCTGTAGTCACCGCGACTACCTCCGGCACTGAGTCACCCCCCCCTCCCACAGGGGAGCGAACTACAGCCCCGGAGTCTGCCTCTATGCCCACTGCTGGGCTGCCCTCACTGTCCGGCCTTGCAGCCAGTGCCTTATCTACTCCATCCCTGCTACTGCAAACAGGCATGGAGTTTTGCGCCCTTTTAGTACCTGTACTCTCCCCGCTCCTTTGCACCGAGTCCACCACAGAACACGGGCTGGGCTGGGTAACGGGGCTTGCACAATGAGCTGACCCTGCGGCCGACTCAGGGTTTACAGGGAGGGGGGTGTAGATGTAACTCACCACTTCTTGCTGCTTTGGCTTGGTCTTCTTTTTCTTACCCCCAGGTGCCTCATCTGGCAGCTCATCTCCGAACACCAGATTCTGAGGACACACTGGGGATTCCAGCATACGTATCTGGGCCATAAGCGCCCCTCCCTGGTAGCTGTTGTCACTGTCTTCCCCTGAGTCGGCAGGTGATACTGCTGGCTGCTGTGCAGGGGGCCCACTGTACGGGGCCTGCTGCTGTTGCGGCAGGCCACCAGGTGGATCTGGCTGTTGTTCTCCCTCTATCTCCTCCTCATCATCCACCTGGCTCTCAGGTTGTAGCCCCATCAACCTTCTCTGTTTCTTTTCATCCATATCTCTGAAACGCTCTTGATTTTTCAGCTTTTCTTTAAATGGTCCACTCATCTCCAGCAATTCCTCCTTTCTTTCCTCCAAAGCATTTATTTCAGCCATCAGACCTTTTATCTGTGCCTGGACTTCAGGCTTCTTCTTCTTTGGGGTAACCTCCAGCCTAGAACGGACATGGCGAAGTTCCTCCTGAAGCCTCCTCACAGCTTTCCTGGCGTCTTCATACTCACGGAGGTGACTTACGACCCGGGTAGTATAGGTGGAAATAGACTCCCGGGTCCTCAGCATTCCCCAGCCTTCCTCACTGAGGTCGGCTTCACCTCCGTGAGTACTCTGCCTTCCTCCAGATGACCTTGGCTTTCTGCTGGCAGCACCCAGCTTTCCCAAATTGTGATCCTCGTTTCCAGAAACCTTTCGGCCTCTTGCCTCTGTGGGGGGTGTTGGAGTGACATTGCTGCGACTCCGGGTGGATCGCCTAACCCCCAGATCTTCTGATGTACAGGCCGCTTGCTGGCCTCTCCTGCCTCCCTGCGGCCTACTCCGGGAGGCAGAAGCCTGGGCCTCGCCTCCCTCACTCATCCCTGGAAACCCACTCCCTCCCTGGGGAGGAGAAAGCAGGTCCCAGGTGGAACAGGTGGTAATTCCCTGGAGCTCAGGAGGCACAGCAGACACCACCACACAGCTGAACTGAAGCAGAACCACACCCACAACTGATTGGCTCCCACTCCAGAGCTGTACTCACTATTCTGCTGGTGAGGTCACTGAGTACATACATTACATTACTATTCCTGTACTGATCCTGAGTTATATCCTGTATTATACTCCAGAGCTGCACTCACTATTCTGCTGGTGAGGTCACTGTGTACATACATTACATTACTTTTCCTGTACTGATCCTGAGTTATATCCTGTATTATACCCCAGAGCTGTACTCACTATTCTGCTGGTGAGGTCACTGTGTACATACATTACATTACTTATCCTGTACTGATCCTGAGTTATATCATGTATTATATTCCAGAGCTGTACTCACTATTCTGCTGGTGAGGTCACTGTGTACATACATTACATTACTTATCCTGTACTGATCCTGAGTTATATCCTGTATTATACTCCAGAGCTGTACTCACTATTCTGCTGGTGAGGTCACTGTGTACATACATTACATTACTTATCCTGTACTGATCCTGAGTTATATCCTGTATTATACTCCAGAGCTGTACTCACTATTCTGCTGGTGAGGTCACTGTGTACATACATTACATTACTTATCCTGTACTGATTCTGAGTTATATCCTGTATTATACTCCAGATCTGTACTCACTATTCTGCTGGTGAGGTCACTGTGTACTAGGGATGTAAGAAAAAATCGATTCTCGCGATAATCGCGATTTTTCATTTGCCGATACAGAATCGATTCAAAATATTTTTGAATCGATTCTTTTAGGGATGTGGAATTTTTAATAAAACGCACTTTTCTTACCTGCCAACGAGCCCGCGGAGCTCCGGTACAGGTGTTCGGTCCCCGGGCTGTATTCTTCTTACTTCCTGTTAGTCCGGCACGTCACATGGAGCTTCAGCCTATCACTGGCCGCAGTGATGTCCCGCCTCCGCTGGTGATAGGCTGAAGCTCCATGTGACGTGCCGGACTAACAGGAAGTAAGAAGAATACAGCCCGGGGACCGAACACCTGTACCGGAGCTCCGCGGGCTCGTTGGCAGGTAAGATAAAGTGCGTTTTATTTTATTTTGCAGCCCGGACGGGATAACATAAAAAAAAGTGTGCACCGGAGTACTAGATCGCCGCTGTCAAAGCTGACAGCGGCGTCTATTGGGATCTATGAATGCTCCCAGGTGGGCGATATATCGCGATGTATCGTCACCTAGACGGTATCGCGATATATCGCGATATATCGAATCGCCACACTGGTATCGCGATTCGAATCGAATCGCCAAATTCTTGGCGATTCACACCCCTACTGTGTACATACATTACATTACTTATCCTGTACTGATCCTGAGTTATATCCTGTATTATACCCCAGAGCTGTACTCACTATTCTGCTGGTGAGGTCACTGTGTACATACATTACATTACTTATCCTGTACTGATTCTGAGTTATATCCTGTATTATACTCCAGATCTGTACTCACTATTCTGCTGGTGAGGTCACTGTGTACATACATTACATTACTTATCCTGTACTGATCCTGAGTTATATCCTGTATTATACTCCAGAGCCGCCATTCATATAACAGAACCTGAGGAGCCTCACAACAGTCAAATCTAAAAGTTTCCTTAGGAGACGAGGTGAGTGACCTGCTGCTTCCACCATAAGTAATGTAACACGAGCCTTCATTTATCGCAATAGTTAGATTTTGCACAATGGGTACCACCCGTTGTATAAGATGTCACGTTGTATAGGGTCACTTTACATTACTTATGTACTGAGTTGTATCCTGTATTATACTCCAGAGCTGTACTCACTATTCACTAGACTGTCCGGGAATGCTGGGAGTTGTAGTTTTGGACCACCTGGAGAGACACTGTTTTGAAAACACCTCCTTAGTCAGTATTTTCCAACCTGGGCTCCTCCAGCTGTTGCAAAACTACAACTCCTAGCATTCCCCCAGACAGTCTTTAGCTGTCCAGGCATGCTGGGAGTTTTAGTTCTGCAACAGCTGGAGGCACTCAGGTTTGGTAGGTAGGTCCTTAGTCCATTGTTTCCCAACCTGGGTTCCTCCAGCTGTTGCCAAACTACAAAGCCTGTTTGGAAAACACTGGACAAAGGGCCTACCTACCAAATGTTACATGGCTACCCACCTACCAACCAAACTTATACCTGCCTACCTACCTACCTAGCACCAAACATTTTACCTGCCTTCCTACCAACTGAACTTACTAACTGCCTAAATATCTTGCAAATTTACTACTTGTCTACCTGCTTAGAAAATGTTCTACCTACCTAACTAGCAAATGTACTACTTGCAAACGTACTACCCGCTCACCTAGCAAACATATTACCTGGGGGGGGGGGGGGGGGGGGCAGGCATATTCTTTGCACAGGGGCCCTCTGCTGTCTGTGTCCGCCCCTGGATTAATGTTTACCTTTATGATGCTTTTATGTTTTTTTTATTTATTTTTCTTCACCTTTATAGGCAATAGTGTATCCCTAAGTTAACATTATTACGTTTCTTTTGTAAAGAAGAGTATGATGTTTAATACTTGATTATTGTTGTTTTGGTAATTTTGGTCGAAAGTACTGTATTTTTCCGTTTTGTTTTTAACTAATAAAAATTGGCTCCTATATACAAGAATATAACTACTATAATACTGCTCCTATATACAAGAATATAACTACTATAATACTGCTCCTATATACAAGAATATAACTACTATAATACTGCTCCTATATACAAGAATATAACTACTATAATACTGCCCCTATATACAAGAATATAACTACTATAATGCTGCTCCTATATACAAGAATATAACTACTATAATACTGCTCCTATATACAAGAATATAACTACTATAATACTGCTCCTATATACAAGAATATAACTACTATAATACTGCTCCTATATACAAGAATATAACTACTATAATACTGCCCCTATATACAAGAATATAACTACTATAATACTGCTCCTATATACAAGAATATAACTACTATAATACTGCTCCTATATACAAGAATATAACTACTATAATACTGCTCCTATATACAAGAATATAACTACTATAATACTGCTCCTATATACAAGAATATAACTACTATAATACTGCTCCTATATACAAGAATATAACTACTATAATACTGCTCCTATATACAAGAATATAACTACTATAATACTGCTCCTATATACAAGAATATAACTACTATAATACTGCTCCTATATACAGGAATATAACTACTATAATACTGCCTCCTATATACAAGAATATAACTACTATAATACTGCTCCCATATACAAGAATATAACTACTATAATACTGCTCCTATATACAAGAATATAACTACTATAATACTGCTCCTATATACAAGAATATAACTACTATAATACTGCCCCTATATACAAGAATATAACTACTATAATACTGCTCCTATATACAAGAATATAACTACTATAATACTGCTCCTATATACAAGAATATTGTTACGCCGAGCGCTCCGGGTCCCCGCTCCTCCCCGGAGCGCTCGCTACACTCTCTCCGCTGCAGCGCTCCGGTCAGATCCACTGACCCGGGGCGCTGCGATTCTGCCTCCAGCCGGGATGCGATTCGCGATGCGGGTAGCGCCCGCTCGCGATGCGCACCCCGGCTCCCGTACCTGACTCGCTCTCCCTCGGTCCTGTCCCGGCGCGCGCGGCCCCGCTCCCTAGGGCGCGCGCGCGCCGGGTCTTTGCGATTTAAAGGGCCACTGCGCCGCTGATTGGCGCAGTGATTCCAATCAGTGTCTTCACCTGTGCACTTCCCTATATCACCTCACTTCCCCTGCACTTCCCTGCCGGATCTTGTTGCCATTGTGCCAGTGAAAGCGTTTCCTTGTGAGTTCCTAGCCTGTGTTCCAGACCTCCTGCCGTTGCCCCTGACTACGATCCTTGCTGCCTGTCCCGACCTTCTGCTACGTCCGACCTTGCTTCTGTCTACTCCCTTGTACCGCGCCTATCTTCAGCAGCCAGAGAGGTGAGCCGTTGCTAGTGGATACGACCTGGTCACTACCGCCGCAGCAAGACCATCCCGCTTTGCGGCGGGCTCTGGTGAAAACCAGTAGTGGCTTAGAACCGATCCACTAGCACGGTCCACGCCAATCCCTCTCTGGCACAGAGGATCCACTACCTGCCAGCCGGCATCGTGACAGTAGATCCGGCCATGGATCCCGCTGAAGTTCCTCTGCCAGTTGTCGCTGACCTTACCACGGTGGTCGCCCAGCAGTCACAACAGATAGCGCAACAAGGCCAACAGCTGTCTCAACTGACCGTTATGCTACAGCAGTTACTACCACAGCTTCAGCAGTCATCTCCTCCGCCAGCTCCTGCACCTCCTCCGCAGCGAGTGGCCGCTCCTGGTCTACGCCTATCCTTGCCGGATAAATTTGATGGGGACTCTAAGTTTTGCCGTGGCTTTCTTTCCCAATGTTCCCTGCATCTGGAGATGATGTCGGACCTGTTTCCCACTGAAAGGTCTAAGGTGGCTTTCGTAGTCAGCCTTCTCTCTGGAAAAGCCCTGTCTTGGGCCACACCGCTCTGGGACCGCAATGACTCCGTCACTGCCTCTGTACACTCCTTCTTCTCGGAAATCCGAAGTGTCTTTGAGGAACCTGCCCGAGCCTCTTCTGCTGAGACTGCCCTGTTGAACCTGGTCCAGGGTAATTCTTCCGTTGGCGAGTATGCCGTACAATTCCGTACTCTTGCTTCAGAATTATCCTGGAATAATGAGGCCCTCTGCGCGACCTTTAAAAAAGGCCTATCCAGCAACATTAAAGATGTTCTGGCCGCACGAGAAATTCCTGCTAATCTACATGAACTTATTCACCTAGCCACTCGCATTGACATGCGTTTTTCCGAAAGGCGTCAGGAGCTCCGCCAAGATATGGACTCTGTTCGCACGAGGCGTTTCTTCTCCTCGGCTCCTCTCTCCTCTGGTCCCCTGCAATCTGTTCCTGTGCCTCCCGCCGTGGAGGCTATGCAGGGCGACCGGTCTCGCCTGACACCTCAAGAGAGGACACGACGCCGCATGGAGAACCTCTGCCTGTACTGTGCTAGTACCGAACACTTCCTGAGGGATTGTCCTATCCGTCCTCCCCGCCTGGAAAGACGTACGCTGACTCCGCACAAAGGTGAGACAGTCCTTGATGTCTACTCTGCTTCTCCTGCCTCCATCAGACAAACTCCTCCAGGAAAGACCTTTGTTTCTCCACGCCAACGCCTCGGAATCCTCAAATGGGGTCACTCCTCCCATCTCGCAGGTCATGTGGGCATCAAGAAATCTGTGCAACTCATCTCCCGCTTCTATTGGTGGCCGACTCTGGAGACGGATGTTGTGGACTTTGTGCGAGCCTGCACTATCTGTGCCCGGGATAAGACTCCTCGCCAGAAGCCCGCTGGTTTTCTTCATCCCCTGCCTGTCCCCGAACAGCCTTGGTCTCTGATTGGTATGGATTTTATTACTGATTTACCCCCTTCCCGTGGCAACACTGTTATTTGGGTGGTCGTTGATCGATTCTCCAAAATGGCACATTTCATCCCTCTTCCTGGTCTTCCTTCAGCGCCTCAGTTGGCTAAACAATTTTTTGTACACATTTTTCGTCTTCACGGGTTGCCTACGCAGATCGTCTCGGATAGAGGCGTCCAATTCGTGTCTAAATTCTGGAGGGCTCTCTGTAAACAACTCAAGATTAAATTAAATTTTTCTTCTGCATATCATCCCCAGTCCAATGGACAAGTAGAAAGAATTAACCAGGTCTTGGGTGATTATTTGCGACATTTTGTTTCCTCCCGCCAGGATGACTGGGCAGATCTCCTTCCATGGGCCGAATTCTCGTACAACTTCAGAGTCTCTGAATCTTCCTCCAAATCCCCATTTTTCGTGGTGTACGGCCGTCACCCTCTTCCCCCCCTCCCTACTCCCTTGCCCTCTGGTCTGCCCGCTGTGGATGAAATTTCTCGTGACCTTTCCACCATATGGAGAGAGACCCAAAATTCTCTCTTACAGGCTTCATCACGCATGAAGAAGTTCGCGGATAAGAAAAGAAGAGCTCCTCCCGTTTTTTCCCCTGGAGACAAGGTATGGCTCTCCGCTAAATATGTCCGCTTCCGTGTCCCTAGCTACAAGTTGGGACCACGCTATCTTGGTCCTTTCAAAATTTTGTGTCAAATTAATCCTGTCTCTTACAAACTTCTTCTTCCTCCTTCTCTTCGTATCCCTAATGCCTTTCACGTCTCTCTTCTTAAACCACTCATCCTCAACCGTTTTTCTCCCAAATCTGTTCCTCCCACTCCTGTTTCCGGCTCCTCGGACATCTTCTCTGTCAAAGAGATCTTAGCCTCTAAAAAGGTCAGAGGGAAAACTTTTTTTTTAGTGGACTGGGAGGGTTGTGGTCCTGAAGAGAGATCCTGGGAACCTGAGGACAACATCCTAGATAAAAGTCTGCTCCTCAGGTTCTCAGGCCCTAAGAAGAGGGGGAGACCCAAGGGGGGGGGTACTGTTACGCCGAGCGCTCCGGGTCCCCGCTCCTCCCCGGAGCGCTCGCTACACTCTCTCCGCTGCAGCGCTCCGGTCAGATCCACTGACCCGGGGCGCTGCGATTCTGCCTCCAGCCGGGATGCGATTCGCGATGCGGGTAGCGCCCGCTCGCGATGCGCACCCCGGCTCCCGTACCTGACTCGCTCTCCCTCGGTCCTGTCCCGGCGCGCGCGGCCCCGCTCCCTAGGGCGCGCGCGCGCCGGGTCTTTGCGATTTAAAGGGCCACTGCGCCGCTGATTGGCGCAGTGATTCCAATCAGTGTCTTCACCTGTGCACTTCCCTATATCACCTCACTTCCCCTTCACTTCCCTGCCGGATCTTGTTGCCATTGTGCCAGTGAAAGCGTTTCCTTGTGAGTTCCTAGCCTGTGTTCCAGACCTCCTGCCGTTGCCCCTGACTACGATCCTTGCTGCCTGCCCCGACCTTCTGCTACGTCCGACCTTGCTTCTGTCTACTCCCTTGTACCGCGCCTATCTTCAGCAGCCAGAGAGGTGAGCCGTTGCTAGTGGATACGACCTGGTCACTACCGCCGCAGCAAGACCATCCCGCTTTGCGGCGGGCTCTGGTGAAAACCAGTAGTGGCTTAGAACCGATCCACTAGCACGGTCCACGCCAATCCCTCTCTGGCACAGAGGATCCACTACCTGCCAGCCGGCATCGTGACAAATATAACTACTATAATACTGCTTCTATATACAAGAATATACCTACTATAATACTGCCTCCTATATACAAGAATATATCTACTATAATACTGCTCCTATATACAAGAATATAACTACTATAATACTGCCTCCTATATACAAGAATATACCTACTATAATACTGCCTCCTATAGACAAGAATATATCTACTATAATACTGCCCCTATATACAAGAATATATCTACTAGAATACTGTCTCCTAAGAAATCGGTGATGGCTTTTCTTTGTTCGTATAGTCTGTCCAACATATGGAGGGTGGAATTCCAACGTGTGGCAACGTCACAAATAAGACTATGTTGTGGGATACCGTTCTGACGCTGCAGCTCAAGGAAGGTGTGCTTGGCGGTGTACAAGTGGCTCAAGTGCATGCACAGTTTCCTTGCCATTGTCAGGATGTCTTGCAGATGGGGGAAACACTTCAGGAACCACTTGACTAGGGATCGACCGACATTTTTTTAGGGCCGATACCGATAATCGGTGCAGGTTAGGGCCGATAGCCGATAACTTATACCGATATTCCGGTATAAGTTATCGGCTATTTAACCCCCTGCGACACCGCTGCAGATCATTGATTTAAAGCGGGCGCTTTAAATCAATGATCTGCAGTGGCTTTTGCGGGGCCATAGGCCGCCGCCACCACCCGCTTCTATCCCCTACCTGCCAGGGTGCTCCGGGCCATCCATCCATCGTTCCTGTAGTGTCCGGGGGCGTTCCGGGTGGAGGGTGGTCCGGTCCGGGCTGTCCTTCTTCTCCGGCGGGCCTCTTCTCCACTCCGGGCAGGCTCCGCCTAGTACGCTGCATAGACGTCGCTGCGCAGTGACGCCCATGTGCAGCGACGCACCTGACGTCACGGCGTAGCGGTGTCTATGCAGCGTACTAGGCCGGAGCCTGCCCGGAGTGGAGAAGAAGACCGTGGGAGAAGGACAGCCTGGACTGGACCACCCTCCACCCGGAACGCCCCCGGACACGACATGAAGGAAGGATGGCCTGGACCACCCCCATTACGGGTAAGTTTAATTTTTTTATTCACTCGGAGGGTGGGGGAGGGGCCCGACCGGTATAGCGGTATGGGAAAAAATCCATACCGGTATACCGCCTAGCATAACGGTGGGGGGTGAGACGCGGAGCGGTGGGTCGGAGGTGCAGTGTGGCGGGTCGAGGGGGTGGCGATCGCGGTGCGGTGGGGGCGGTGCGGGGGGCGGGGCATTATCGGCTTATCGGCAAGATAATTGCCGATACCGATAATGCCCAAAATCGTGATTATCGGCCGATAATATCGGCCATACCGATAATCGGTCGATCCCTACACTTGACAACCAGATTGAACATGTGTGCCATGCAGGGCACATGGCTCAGCCTTCCCAGTTGCAGCGCATGCAAGATGTTCTTCCCGTTGTCGGTCACCATGGTTCCCATTTCCAGTTTTCGTGGAGTAAGCCATGCTCTGATTTCTTTATGAATTACTTTTAGAAGTTCCTCCCTTGTGTGACTCCGTTCACCAAGGCAAACCATGTGAAGAACAGCGTGACACCGCCGTGCCCTGCACTCATGGTATGCTGAAGGGTCACTGAGACTTGTCTGTGCAGTGGAGGGCGAGGACACAGTGGAGAATGAGGAGGTGGAGTCGCACAATGTCACAGGACCAACTGCCTGAGAGCGAGAGCGTGGAGGAGGAAGCGGCATGACCTGTCTAAGTTGGTGTTGTGGCTGTGCAGGAACCACATTCACCCAGTGGGCCGCAAAGGACATGTATTGTTCCTGACCATATTTACAGCTCGAGACGTCGGCGCTGCCGTGCACTTTGGTACACACCGACAGGCTCAAGGACTGGCTCACCTTCTTTTCCACAAAATTGTGCAGGGCTGGTACTGCATTATTGCAAAGAAATGACAGCTTGGTATTCTCCATCTCGGCCCGGCACAAGCCATCAATTCCCTGAAAGGTGCAGAGTCCACCACTTGAAAAGGGAGGGATTGCAGCACCAGCAACTTAGACGGGAGCACATTCAACTTCTGCGCCACTGGATGAGTGGGCGCATACTGCAGTCTCTTGGACATGGCTTCGCTGATGGATTGTTGGTGAAATGACTGACCCGAAGTAGAAGGAGCAGTAGCATCTGGAGCGACAGAAAGAGGGTATGACACACAGCTCCCTTCGGCTGAGGTGGTGGAGCCTTGGCTGGATGAAGGAGGGAGCGGATGGCCACTGGGTGATGCAGCAGGCTGGACCACCACATCTGAACCACGGTTCTCCCAGGCCACTTTATGGGGGCGCAGCATATGTTGATGCAGGTCCATGGTGCCAACATTGGGACCCTGGCCACACTTCACCTTCTGCCGACAGATCTTGTATGTGGCCACGTGAATCTCCTCCGGATGCTTGATGAAAAACTAGTAGCTGATTTTACCCCCAACAGTCTGCACTAATTGACTGCTACTGCTGCCGACTCCAGGAACCCCTGTTCTACTACCTCCTCGGGAAGGTAGGCTGGCGCGAAGCAGGAAGTCTCCCCCCGGCACCTTTGGCTCCAGACTTTCCACTTCTGCCACCATGCTGACTGCCAACCATGCTTCCACCTTGCTCGCTCAGATGCTGCCTCAAGGGCAACCTGCAACTCTCTTCTCCTGATGACGATGAAGCCCCTTCTGCACCCAGCTCCCAATTGCGATCGGCTTCATCATCATCATCCACAGGTGTGTGCATGTCATGATGTCCTCCTCAGATTCCCCAACAGTGTCTGCTTCAGGACCCTGAACCCTTGCAACACCGCCTCCCACGTCACTCTCCGCATCACTACTTGGCCGCCTAGCGGAGGAAGCGGCGCGTGTCTCCTCCCCTTCTTGGCTGTCCAGTAGCTGCTGACTGTCCTCTATTAGATTGTCCTCAGTAAATAGTGGAGCTGAACCCACAGCATAAGATACTTCTTTAGGAGAGGGAACAGCATAGGACGAAGGCAATGGGAGGACAGTTGACTGGGGGTGTCAGATGTCACTTGTGATGAAGTGGATGAGCGTGTTAACCAATTGACGACGGCAGATGGGTTGCTGGTGGAGACACGACCGCTGGCTGATAACGGGAGCTCAGGCCTCTCGCTGCGACTCCTGCTGCCACTCGCCCCAAGTCTGCTGCAACCTCTGCCTGAAGTATTTAGGCCTCTGCTACTCCTCTGTGCACGTCCTGGCACTTCTCTGCCTGACATACTTAGTGCGAGGGTAGGGTATGAGGGTAGTAGAATATGCTTCCCTACGCTTAAAACAGTATTTGTCTACAACACCAGCCGGAGTGATACTTTCACAGTATCTAGGTCAGGGGTTCTCAACATGTGGACAGCGGTTCAGACCGGACCGTGGCCGCCAGTCATCCGGACCGTTCGCCGGATCTACCCTCATTTGTATCGGTGTCTATAAATGAATTGCCGTGGCCGAACACTGAGTCTCTGCCCACCCGGCATTTCTTTTGTGATGCAGGCTGCGCGATTAGCGCTGCCTGCATCATCTGCTCTGGCCAGGCCACCGTTATTGCCACAGCTGCTTTATGCACTGGTGGGTTTTGGGAAGTAGCGTGATGCAGTGCGGCGCAGCGTAACGTGCCGCACACCGCCACGCCTGATGCCATGCGGACTGAATACAGGGAGATGGGGTGTGGAGGCTGCTGGGAACAGACGTGGCCAGCGCAGGCATGCACGTCTGTTCTTAGCCCCGCCTGCATTTTCCTTCACGCACTGAATGAGGGGGAAAAAGTTAATGCCAGTCCTGTACACTGGTGTCCTGTCATAGTCAGCTGTGAGCACAGTGGCATCATTCATTGTGGGGGCACAGCAGCATCATTCATTGTGGGGGCACAGCGACATCATTCATTGTGGGGGCACAGCGGCATCATTCATTGTGGGGGCACAGCGGCATCATTCATTGTGAGGGCACGGCGGCATCATTCATTGTGGGGGCACAGCGGCATCATTCATTGTGGGGGCACAGCGGCATCATTCATTGTGAGGGCACGGCGGCATCATTCATTGTGAGGGCACAACAACATCATTCAGTGTAGGGGCACAGCGACATCATTCATTGTGGGGGCACAGCGACATCATTTATTGTGGGAGCACAGGGACATCATTCATTGTGGAGCACAGCGACATCATTTATTGTGGGGGCACAGTGATATCATTCATTGTGGGGGCATAGTGCATCATTCATTGTGGGGGAACAGTGGCATAATTCATTGTGGGGGCACAGTGATATAATTCATTGTGGGGGCACAGTGCATCATTCATTGTGGGGGCACAGTGGCATCATTCATTGTGGGGGCACAGCGGCATCATTCATTGTGGGGGCACAGCGGCATCATTCATTGTGGGGGCACAGCGGCATCATTCATTGTGAGGGCACAGTGGCATCATTCAGTGTAGGGGCACAGCGACATCATTCATTGTGGGGGCACAGGGACATCATTCATTGTGGGGGCACAGCGACATCATTCATTGTGGGGGCACAGGGACATCATTCATTGTGGGGGCACAGCGGCATCATTCATTGTGGGGGCACAGCGGCATCATTCATTGTGAGGGCACAGCAACATCATTCAGTGTAGGGGCACAGCGACATCATTTATTGTGGGAGCACAGCGACATCATTTATTGTGGGAGCACAGCGACATCATTCATTGTGGGAGCACAGCGACATCATTCATTGTGGGGCCACAGCGGAATCATTTATTGTGGGGGCACAGCGACATCATTTATTGTGGGAGCACAGCGATATCATTCATTGTGGGGGCACAGCGACATCATTTATTGTGGGAGCACAGGGACATCATTAATTGTGGAGCACAGCGACATTCTTTATTGTGGGAGCACAGTGATATCATTCATTGTGGAGCACAGCGACATCATTTATTGTGGGGGTACAGTGATATAATTCATTGTGGGGGCACAGCGGCATCATTTATTGTGAGGGCACAGCGGCATCATTCATTGTGGGGGCACAGCAGCATCATTCATTATGGGGGCACAGCAGCATCATTCATTATGGGGGCACAGCAGCATCATTCATTGTGGGGGAACAGCAGCATCATTCATTGTGAGGGCACAGCAACATCATTCATTGTGGGGGCACAGTGGCATCATTTATTGTGGGGGCACAGCAGCATCATTCATTATGGGGGCACAGCAGCATCATTCATTATGGGGGCACAGCAGCATCATTCATTGTGGGGGAACAGCAGCATCATTCATTGTGAGGGCACAGCAACATCATTCATTGTGGGGGAACAGCAGCATCATTCATTGTGAGGGCACAGCAACATCATTCATTGTGGGGGCACAGTGGCATAATTTCTTGTGGGGGCACAGCAGCATCATTCATTGTGGGGGCACAGCGGCATCATTTATTGTGGGCGAACTAGGTGTGAACCAGGCCTTAGCGATTAGCTCGAACCTTTACCAGTGACAGACCTGGATGAGCGGACCCTCACGAAAATAGTTGAGTACCCCTGATCTAGGCCCTTAAGACTTTAACAGGAACAAAATAGTACACCACTTAGATGTAGGTATGTGGTATGCACTTATAAGGGGAGGACAATGCGCTACAGTATGCTTAAAACAGTATTTGTGTACAACACCAGCAGCACACACCAGAGCACTTGCACTCTCTCTCAATCTCACTCCCTTCCCTATCACTGCTTCTAGGCAGGATTTTGGCTTGAGCTGAATCGCTGCTGTTTTGTAGAATCCACTGCTCTGTCCCTCTCTGTTATAGAACGCTGTAGACAGTGACTGGGAGGTGAATCGCTGCAGTAAGAATGCTTTTCTGTGTAACACACACTGCTCTCTGTCCATCTATCTCTGTAATCGAACACTGATGTGACTGGCTGCAATATGGCTGCCGATTATTTAGGGCTGTGACATCACAGGGGTGACTGGCTGCTGATAGGCTGCATCCCGCATGTGATTCAGGGTCATCCCGCCTACCCTTGTTCCCGCCTTCCCAGGATTCCTTGCCCCATGTCCTCACATGTGGATCCGTCATTGTAGATACCCTGGAGCCCGGACCGTACTAAATAGAGTTTAATGAAGTGATATGTGCATTCGTTGCAAATCGAATTTGGATTCGTCAGATTCGTCCCCAGTCATTGCAGTTGCTCTCTGTGAGTCGATCGGTTTACAATCTAATCTCCTAGGATTCGGCTCTTACATCTCAGCACATTAAGGCTCCTGCATTATTTAGGGCCCCGTTCACATCTCGGTTCCGGCATTGTCTGTGTGTTAATTCCGCCAGTGACAGGTTAAATGTCCAGTTGGTTGTTTCCCATTTACTTAAATAACATATTTGGCAGCGGGCGGCAGAGTAAAGTGGAGTTCGGGCGCTCGACAAAGTCCTGTGTAAATAACCCGTAACGCGGTCCTGAGCACCTACTTAGCATCGTGTAATACAGTCTACAATCTGGCACCGACTCCATTTACATAATGTGTTTTATATGCAGGCGGCTCCTCCATATATATAGGTCAGCTGAGGCATTAAATCATCTGTCGGATCGGAGCCAATATCCCATGAAGAATGGCGGATACCCACCAGACATCACCGGCAGATCCAGGATCAGGCGCCGAAACATCCAGATTGTCGCTCTGCTTGATAAAGCGTCTCTGCATGTGGTAAACAATATCCAGGATCCTCCTTAATCTTATTGTTCCTGCACAATCACCATCTTGTTTTATTAATCCCAGAGCGACTCAAAACAGAAAGAACCAGAACAAGTCTGTACAGCAAGAAGAGACAGTCTACTGTACAGCAGATCATACAGGAATGTACAGCATGGAGAGACAGTCTACTGTACAGGAGATAATACAGGAATGTACAGCATGGAGAGACAGTCTACTGTACAGCAGATCATACAGGAATGTACAGCATGGAGAGACAGTCTACTGTACAGGAGATAATACAGGAATGTACAGCATGGAGAGACAGTCTACTGTACAGCAGATAATACAGGAATGTACAGCATGGAGAGACAGTCTACTGTACAGCAGATAATACAGGAATGTACAGCATGGAGAGACAGTCTACTGTACAGGAGATAATACAGGAATATACAGCATGGAGAGACAGTCTACTGTACAGGAGATAATACAGGAATGTACAGCATGGAGAGACAGTCTACTGTACAGCAGATAATACAGGAGTGTACAGCATGGAGAGACAGTCTACTGTACAGGAGATAATACAGGAATGTACAGCACGGAGAGACAGTCTACTGTACAGCAGATAATACAGGAACGTACAGCATGGAAAGACAGTCTACTGTACAGGAGATAATTCAGGGATGTACAGCATGGCGAGACAGTCTACTGTACAGCAGATAATACAGGAGTGTACAGCATGGAGAGACAGTCTACTGTACAGGAGATAATACAGGAATGTACAGCATGGAGAGACAGTCTACTGTACAGGAGATAATACAGGAATGTACAGCATGGAGAGACAGTCTACTGTACAGCAGATCATACAGGAATGTACAGCATGGAGAGACAGTCTACTGTACAGGAGATAATACAGGAATGTACAGCACGGAGAGACAGTCTAATGTACAGGAGATAATACAGGAATTTACAGCACGAAAAGACAGTCTACTGTGCAGATAATACAGGAATGTACAGCATGGAGAGACAGTCTACTGTACAGCAGATATTATAGGAATATACAGCATGGAGAGACAGTCTACTGTACAGCAGATAATACAGGAATGTACAGCATGGAGAGACAGTCTACTGTACAGGAGATAATACAGGAATGTACAGCATGGAGAGACAGTCTACTGTACAGCATGGAGAGACAGTCTACTGTACAGGAGATAATACAGGAATGTACAGCATGGAGAGACAGTCTGCTGTACAGCAGATAATACAGGAATGTACAGCATGGAGAGACAGTCTACTGTACAGGAGATAATACAGGAATGTACAGCATGGAGAGACAGTCTACTGTACAGGAGATAATACAGGAATGTACAGCATGGAGAGACAGTCTACTGTATAGCAGATAAAATAGGAATGTACAGCATTAAGAGACAGTCTACTGTACAGTAGATAATACAGGAACGTACAGCATGGAGAGACAGTCTACTGTACAGCAGATAATAGAGGAATGTACAGCATGGAGAGACAGTCTACTGTACAGGAGATAATACAGGAATGTACAGCATGGAGAGACAGTCTACTGTACAGGAGATAATACAGGAATGTACAACATGGAGAGACAGTCTACTGTACAGCAGATAATACAGGAATGTACAGCATGGAGAGACAGTCTACTGTACAGGAGATAATACAGGAATGTACAGCATGGAGTGACAGTCTACTGTACAGCAGATAATACAGGAATGTACAGCATGGAGAGACAGTCTACTGTACAGGAGATAATACAGGAATGTACAGCATGGAGAGACAGTCTACTGTACAGCAGATAATACAGGAATGTACAGCATGGAGAGACAGTCTACTGTACAGCAGATAATATAGGAATGTACAGCATGGAGATACAGTCTACTGTACAGCAGATAATACAGGAATGTACAGCATGGGGAGACAGTCTACTGTACAGCAGATAATACAGGAATGTACAGCATGGAGAGACAGTCTACTGTACAGGAGATAATACAGGAATGTACAGCACGGAGAGACAGTCTACTGTACAGGAGATAATACAGGAATGTGCAGCATGGAGAGACAGTCTACTGTACAGGAGATAATACAGGAATGTACAGCATGGAGAGACAGTCTACTGTACAGCAGATAATATAGGAATGTACAGCATGGAGAGACAGTCTACTGTACAGGAGATAATACAGGAATGTACAGCACGGAGAGACAGTCTACTGTACAGCAGATAATATAGGAATGTACAGCATGGAGAGACAGTCTACTGTACAGGAGATAATACAGGAATGTACAGCATGGAGAGACAGTCTACTGTACAGCAGATAATATAGGAATGTACAGCATGGAGAGACAGTCTACTGTACAGGAGATAATACAGGAATGTACAGCACGGAGAGACAGTCTACTGTACAGCAGATAATATAGGAATGTACAGCATGGAGAGACAGTCTACTGTACAGGAGATAATACAGGAATGTACAGCATGGAGAGACAGTCTACTGTACAGCAGATAATACAGGAATGTACAGCACGGAGAGACAGTCTTCTGTACAGCAGATAATACAGGAATGTACAGCATGGAGAGACAGTCTACTGTACAGCAGATAATACATGAATGTACAGCATGGAGAGACAGTCTACTGTACAGCAGATAATACAGGAATGTACAGACAGGAGATAATAGAGATGAGCGAACTATTCAAAGATTCGATTCGACAAATTTTCCTAAAAAGTTTGTTTCGATCCGATTTTTAGCGACAAATCTATATTAAAAAAGCCTATTTCTAGCCTACATACAGCCTCTATAGGGTATAGAACACTTTGCTGTGTCCTAAAACGCATACGGAGTGTGCTGGGGTAGTGAAATAATACTGTTATTCAGAATAGCATGCAGATTACCGGCATCGCTCTTAGAATCACTGCCGCACAGCAGCACAATGACAGAGGCTGGTGGTGGCATCAGTGTCAGGAGACCATATAGTGACTGAATGACATAGCGTGGAGGTGTTGGCAGCATGAGGACACCATATAGTGACTGAATGACACAGCTTGTATAAGGCTGAAGCATGAGGAGACCATATAGTGACTGAATGACACAGCGTGGAGGTGTTGGCAGCATGAGGACACCATATAGTGGCTGAATGACACAGCTTGGATGAGGCTGAAGCATGAGGAGACCATATAGTGACTGAATGACACAGCTTGGATGAGGCTGAAGCATGAGGAGGCCATATAGTGGCTGAATGACACAGCTTGGATGAGGCTGAAGCATGAGGAGACCATATAGTGACTGAATGACACAGCGTGGAGGTGTTGGCAGCATGAGGAGACCATATAGTGTATGAATGACACAGCGTGGAGGTGTTGGCAGCATGAGGACACCATATAGTGGCTGAATGACACAGCGTGGAGGTGTTGGCAGCATGAGGACACCATATAGTGGCTGAATGACACAGCGTGGAGGTGTTGGCAGCATGAGGACACCATATAGTGGCTGAATGGCACAGCGTGGAGGTGTTGGCAGCATGAGGACACCATATAGTGGCTGAATGACACAGCTTGGATGAGGCTGGAGCATGAGGACACCATATAGTGGCTGAATGGCACAGCGTGGAGGTGTTGGCAGCATGAGGAGACCATATAGTGGATGAATGACACAGCGTGGAGGTGTTGGCAGCATGAGGACACCATATAGTGGCTGAATGACACAGCATGGAGGTGTTGGAAGCATGAGGATACCATATAGTGGATGAATGACACAGCAGGGAGGTGTTGGAAGCATGAGGATATCATATAGTGGATGAATGACACAGTGTGGAGTTGTTAGCAGCATGAGGACACCATATAGTGGCTGAATGGCACAGCGTGGAGGTGTTGGCAGCATGAGGAGACCATTTAGTGGCTGAATGACACAGCAGGGAGGTGTTGGAAGCATGAGGATACCATATAGTGGATGAATGGCACATCGTGGAGGTGTTGGCAGCATGAGGAGACCATATAGTGGATGAATGGCACAGCGTGGAGGTGTTGGCAGCATGAGGAGACCATATAGTGGATGAATGGCACAGCCCGGAGTTGCCAGCAGCATGAGTAGGCAGTAGGCCTTCACAATCCCTAAGATTAAAAGATGAATTCAGAAATGTAAACCGAAGATCTTGGATAGCTGGTGCTACATACCTTAACAAAATTTGAAATTCCCAGACCCAGCAACGGTATCAGTAAACCATATATTGCCTGAATGACAAAGCCTGGAGTTTACTGAAGCATGAGGAGACCATTGAAATGTCAGATTTTTTTTATTAAAATTTAAGAATTTTAAATTTAATTTAATGATTCTGAAATTTAACTTTTAACTCCCAAGTTTTAGTGTCCGGGACCCCGGCATGTGAGTACAAAGGACCAAATCTAACAAGCCCCCACCGAGCTCATGTGGCCGTGAGATGTAGGCACAATGTCTCCATTGCCCTGACCAGCCATTGTTTCCCACACTTTTTATCAAGGCAAACCATGTGAAGAACAGCGTGACACCGCCGTGACCTGTACACATGGTATGCTGAAGGGCCACTGAGAGTCTGAGACTTGTCCGGGCAGTGGAGGCTGAGGATGTGGTGGAGGAGGCGGAGTCGCACACTGTCACAGGACCAACGGGCTGACAGAGTGGAGCAGGAAGCAGCATGAGGACACAAGATGGGTTCACAACCCCTAAAAGTAAAAGGTGAAAGTTGAAATCTCTATTGAAGATGCATGTTAGGTAGTGCTGCCATCCAAAAATTTAAGGCCCAAGCCCAGAAGCATCAGTTAGCCAAGTAGTTCCTGAAATACACAGTCAGGAAAAGGCATCTGCAGAACACAAGAGGATTTCATAACCCCTAAGATTGAAAGATCAATGTTGAAATATTAATTAAGCATGTATGTAAGCTAGTGCAAAACATCCATACATTGAAGGCCCAAGCCCTGAAGCATCAATAAGCCAAGTAGTTCCTGAAAGACACAGGAGCAGTCAGGAGCAGGCATCAGAGGTACCTAAGAGGGTTTCATAACCCCTTACACTGAAATATCAATGTTGAAATTTCTGTCAAGCATGTATTTAGCCCGTGATAAACATCCAAAAATGTAAGGCCCAAGCACAGAAACATCAATAAGCCAAGTTGTTCCTGAAACACACAGTCAGGAGTAGGCATCAGCAGTACCCAAGAGGCTTTCATAACCCCTTACCTTGCACGATCAATTTAGAAATTTCAATTAAGCATGTATGTAGCTAGTGCAAACATCCAAAAATTAAAGGCCCAAGACCAGAAGCATCAGTGAGCCAAGTAGTTCCTGAAAGAAACAGGATCAGTCAGGAGCAGGCATTCGCAGTACCCAAGAGGGTTTCATAACCCCTTACCTTTTAAAGATCAATGTTGAAATTTGCATTAAGCATGTATTTAGCTACTGCTAAACATTCAAAAATTAAAGGCCAAAGGCCAGAAGCATCAGTGAGGCAAGTAGTGCCTGAAAGAAACAGGATAAATCAGGAGCAGGCATTCGCAGTACCCAAGAGGGTTTCATAACCCCTTACATTTTAAAGATCAATGTTAAAATTTGCATTAAGCATGTTTTTAGCTACTGCTAAACATCCAAAAATGAAAGGCCCAAGGCCAGAAGCATCAGTGAGGCAATTAGTTCCTGAAATAAACAGGATCAGTCAGGAGCAGGCATTCGCAGTACCCAAGATATTTTCATAACCCCTTACATTTAAAGATCAATGTTGAAATTTGCATTAAGCATATATTTAGCTACTGCTAAACATCCAAAAATTATAGGCCCAAGGCCAGAAGCGTCAGTGAGGCTAGTAGTTCCTGAAAAACACAGGATCAGTCAGGAGCAGGAATTCGCAGTACCCAATAGGGTTTCATAACCCTAATTGATAACCCAAGAGGGTTTCATAACCATAATTGTGAAGTGTTGGTGTAGCAGCATGGTCAATGTACTCTGAGGTATCTGGCATTGGTGGCTGGAAATCCTGGCTGATCAATCCCTGATTCATCTTCACAAAGGTCAGTCTCTCCACATTTTTCGTGGACAGACGAGTTCGCCTTGGGGTGACTATGGCCCCGGCCGCACTAAATACCCGCTCTGATGGCCCACTACTAGCCGGGCACGACAGCTTTTCCAGGGCAAACTCTGCTTGTTGCGGCCATAAATCATGTTTGGCTGCCCAGAAGTCCAGCGGATCTTCAATGGTTGTTGGCATGGCCATGTCAAGGTATTCCACCACCTGCTGGTTCAGGTCCTGCTCCATGTCTACCTGCTGCTGATGAGTTGCTTCACTATGCGGGTGAAGAAAGGTACTCTTCAGCGACTGTACACTTAGGCTGTTGATAATGGAGCTGCTACTGCTCCTGCCACCCCTCCCTCCCCAGCAGCCATGGCAGTGGAAGGTGAGCGCAGAGGGCCCCCCGAGTCAGACCTGCGAGTGAATGGACCTTGTCGCCAACTGACTAAGTAGGATCTCTCTGTAGTAGGTTAGTTTGTCCTCCCTCTCAGTGGATGTAAAAAAGGCCCCCATTCTGTGACGGTAGCGAGGATCAAATAAGGTGGAGATCCAGAAGTCATCCTGCTGACGAATTTTCACAATTTGGGGGTCACTACGCAAGCAACTGAGCATGCATCGTGCCATTTGCACCAGTGACTCGGAGGGACTGCCTGCCTCCATCTCCACTGCATACTGCCACGTTGTGTCTGGGTCCTCTGTCTCGCCTTCCTCATAACCCTCCTCTGGCTGATCATGCTCCTCCTCTCCTGTCCGATGACTAGAAACACCGGCCATCTCATCCAACCTAAACTGTGCTCCGCTCTGCCCCTCATCATCCTCCTCCTCCAATTCAGCCCCCCACAGGGCTCATGTAGCCTTGAGATGTAGGCGCAATGTCTCCATTGCCGTGACCAGCCATGGTTTCAATCAATTGTTGTAGGAAATGTAGGAGTGGAATTATGTCGTTCATCCAGGCGACTTACAAATAATGTGGCTTCCTCAATCAAAGGGCCTCAGCAAACGGCAGGTGTCACGTATGAGCTGCCACTGGTTCACACTGAAGTTACACAGGGGAGTACTCCTATCTGCTTGGATCATTAAGAAATCGATGATGGCTTTTCTTTGTTCGTATAGTCTGTCCAACATATGGAGGATGGAATTCCAACGTGTGGCAACGTCACAAATAAGACTATGTTGTGGGATACCGTTCTGACGCTGCAGCTCAAGGAAGGTGTGCTTGGTGGTGTACGAGTGGCTGAAGTGCATGCACAGTTTCCTTCCTATTGTTAGGATGTTTTGCAAATGGGGTGAAGACTTGAGGAACCGCTTGACAACCAGATTGAACATGTGTGCCATGCAGGGCGCATGTTTCACACTTCCTTGTCGCAGCGCGGACACGATGTTCTTTCCGTTGTTGGTCACCATGGTTCCCATTTCCAGATTTCATGGAGTAAGCCATACTCGGATTTCTTTATGAATGAACTTTAGCAGTTCCTCCCCTGTGTGACTCCGTTCGCCAAGGCAAACCATGTGAAGAACAGCTTGACACCGCCGTGCCCTACACAAATGGTACGATGAAGGGCCACCAAGATTTGCACATGCAGTGGAGGCCGAGGACACGGTGGAGGATGAGGAGGCGGTGTCGCACACTGTCACAGGACCAACTGCCTGGGAGCGAGAGCGTGGAGGAGGAAGTGGTGTGACCTGTCCAAGTTGCTGTTGTGGCTGTGCAGGAACGACATTTACCCAGTGAGCCGTAAAAGACAAGTATTGCCCCTGCCCGTAGTTGCAGCTCCACACGTCTGCGCTGCCGTGCACTTTTGAACACACCGACAGGCTCAAGGACTGGCCTCACCTTAACAAACTTATACAGGGCTGGTACTGCCTTATTCGCAAAGAAATGACGGCTTGGGACTCTCCACCTCGGCTCGGCACAAGCCATCAATTCCCTGAAAGGTGCAGAGTCCACCACTTGAAAAGGGAGGGACTGCAACACCAGCAACTTGGACAGGAGCACATTCAACTGCTGCGCTGTTGGATGAGTGGGCGCATACTGTTGTCTCTTGGACATGGCTTCGCCGATGGATTGTTGGTGGAATGGCTGACTAAAAGCGGGAGAAGCAGGAGCTAGAGAAGGAGGGTTTGACACACAGCTCCCTTCGGCTGAGGTGGTGGAGCCTTGGCTGGATAAAGGAGGGAGCGGATGGCCACTGGGTGATGCAGCAGGCTGGACCACTACATCGGAGCCACGGTTCTCCCAAGCCACTTTATGGTGGCGAAGCATGTGTTGATGCAGGGCCGTGGTGCCGACATTGGGACCCTGGCCACGCTTCACCTTCTGCCGACAGATCTTGCATGTGGCTACATGAACCTCCACCGGATGCCTGATGAAAAACTTCCACACCGCTGAGTAGCTGATTTTCCCACCCGCAGTCCGCACTAATTGACTGCTACTGGCGCCCTCTCCAGGAACCCCTGTTCCACTATCTCCCGGAAAGGTAGGCTGCCACGAAGCAGGTGGTCTCCCCTGGGCACGTTTGGCTCCAGAATTTCCACTTCTGCCACCATGCTGACTGCCAACCGTGCTACCGCCTTGCTGTCTCAAGGGCAACCTGCATCTCTCTTCTCCTGATGATGATGAAGCCCCTTCTGCACCCGGCTCCCAATTGCGATCGGCTTCATCATCATCCACAGGTGTGTGCACGTCACTGATGTCCTCCTCAGGTTTCCCAAAAGTGTCTGCTTCAGGACCCTGAACCCTTGCAACACCGCCACCCACGTCACTCTCCGCATCACTACTTGGCCGCCTAGAGGAAGAAGCGGCGCATGTCTCCTCCCCTTCTTGACTGTCCAGTAGCTGCTGACTGTCCTCTATTACATCGTCCTCAGTAAATAGTGGAGCTGAACCCACAGCATAAGATACTTCTGTAGGAGAGGGAACAGCATAGGACAAAGGCAATGGGAGGACAGGGACTGCTCCCGGGCCATGCCAACTGAGGGTTGTGTCTGAGGAACCCACCGACTGTTGACTGGGGGTGTAAGATGTCACTTGTGATGATGTGGATGAGTGTGTTAACCAATCGACGACGGCAGACGGGTTGCTGGTGGAGACACGACCGCTGGCTGATCACGGGAGCTCAGGCCTCTCGCTGCGACTCCTGCTGCCACTCTGCTGTCAACTCTGCCTGACGTATTCAGGCCTCTGCCACTACTCTGTGCACGTCCTGGCACTTCTCTGCCTGACATACTTAGTGCGTTTATGAGGGTATTACAATACGCTACACTACTCTTTAAACAGTATTTGTCTAGAACAGCAGCAGGTGATTACTTACGGCTGTCCTTTCACAGTATGTAGGCCCTTTACAGATTAACAGGTACTAGATGGTACAATACTTGGATGTACCTGTTACGCCAAGCGCTCCGGGTCCCTGCTCCTCCCTGGAGCGCTCGCGGCGTTCTCTTCTCTGCAGCGCCCCGGTCAGACCCGCTGACCGGGAGCGCTGCACTGTCACTGCCGACGGGGATGCGATTCGCATAGCGGGACGTGCCCACTCGCGGATCGCATCCCAATCCACTTACCGGTCCCGGTCCCCATCTGTCAGGTCCTCTCCACTCTCTAGGGCGCGCGCGCGCCAGCTCTCTAAGATTTAAAGGGCCAGTGCACCACTAATTGGTGCCTGTCCCAATCAGTGTAATTAGCTTCCACCTGCTCCACGCCTTTTTAACCTCACTTCCCCTTCCCAGCATTGCCGGATCTTGTTGCCCTTGTGCCTAGTTTAAACGTTCCTGTGATTGCCATAACAGTGTTTCCAGACCTTCTGCCGTTACCATTGACTACGAACCTTGCCGCCTGCCCTGACCTTCTGCTACGTCTGACCTCGCCTCTGTCTAGTCCTTCTGTCCCGCGCCTTCTCAGCAGTCAGCGAGGTTGAGCCGTTACCGGTGGATACGACCTGGTTGCTACCGCCGCAGCAAGACCATCCCGCTTTGCGGCGGGCTCTGGTGAATACCAGTAGCAGCTTAGAACTGGTCCACGCCAATCCCTCGCTGACACAGAGGATCCACATCCAGCCTCCCGAATCCTAACAGTACCTATGCGGTATGCACTGATGAGGGCAAAAAAATGCGCAACAATACGCCAGAAAACTCTATTTTTTGTAAAACACCAGCAGCTGATTACTTTTGCCAGGAGTCAGGACTTTCCCTGTATCTAGACTTGTTACAGATACAGAATAGTAGACTGCTTTGATGTAGGCATGTGTTGTGCACGTATGAGGGGAGACAAATGCACTACAGTCCGCTGAAAAAACATATTTTTGCACAGCAGCAGGAGACAACAGTGCAGCACCACAAATAAAATAAAAATACAGGGATTAAACCCTAAATTGCACTCTGTCACAGACTGTTAAGAATCATGTGAACTGGTTTTTATACCCTCTACAGATTAGTATAAACAGCAGATGATTTTTTGTGGAAAAAATAGACAGAATTGCGCTGAAAAATCTTTCCTGCCTCCTGTGATATACGCACAGACACGGAGTATGTCCTATGTATGCAGTGTATATGGCATGAAATGAGCAGCCACAAGATGGCTGCCGATTATATAGGGGCTGTGACATCACAGGGGTCAATGAATGCTGATAGGCTGCATCTCGCATGTGATTCAGGGTCATCCTGCCTACATTCATTCCCGCCGTATTTTCCCGCCATCCCATAATCCCCTGCCCCATGAAGGGACATGTGGACCACCATCTTAGGTCTCTTTTAGCCTGGAACGCTGTAAAATGGAGTTTAATTTGCGCGATAAAATCGCGGCGATATTCGCATTCATTGCGAATCGAATATTTCATGAAATTCGTAATGAATTTGAGTTTGTCAGCTTTGATTCACTCATCTCTAATGTATATAGTTGTTGGAGAGTGTCGAGAAGGAGATTGCAAGGTCAAAAATCTCCACCCATGTTTAGAAGATGTATGGACTCATTGCTGCTTCCCAGTCCTGGAAAGGACATTGTGCAAAAATGCCCCAGGAACTGTCATTGGCCCCAGTGGGCACTTCTGTCCTCCGCCCTCCAGGACTGGGCATTGAGGGTAACCGTATTTAAGAGGGGGAGTTTGCTGTGGCCCAGTTTTGGATGGTGTCTCCCTGTACCTTTCCTGCCCTGTCAGACAGTGTTCCTTGGGCCCGCAGTTGTTTCCACCATGTAAATATGTTGTGTGTTATATTGTGTGTTGTATCTTTAATAAACGTATTATGTGATTATTACCCAAGAGGTACTAGTGACCAGCTGACCCCAAAGGGGACGTATGGGCTCCCTGCTAGTCTCCCCCATCTCTCTCTTGGTCCTGAGGTCCAGTGTAGTCAAGTCGTCTTAGTGTGTGTGTCCAGAACATTGGAGGCCTTAAGTCAAGTCCTGCAGCCACAAATCAAGTGCACAGTAAGCTAAAGTCACCGTCCTGTCAGTCAAGTAAAGTCTTCAGTCTATCCAGCGTGGCCTGCACTAAATTCTCCTGTCTATTACAAGTCCAAGCAAACCTGAGAGGTCTCTGTGTCACTGGTCACCTCCTTGGGCCCTAGCTGTACCTCATAGACTGTAACATCTGTCTACCCTTAGTAAAGCTATCGTTGTCTGTAACTTGAAGTTGGTGTCTTCATTGCCTCCGTGCCTGGCTCAGGATCCAGTGGTATACCTATGGGTGGTTAAGGCTAAACCATGCCCTGGCGTCACAAACACAAGGGGTTAATACCTTCTGCCCCTAGGGCAGCAACATCTGCCCTCATCACACAACCTGCCATTACCACAATTTTGTGGGTTGTAGACTCCGTCTCATGCTACCACTAGAGTGAAAGCACCGCCAGCATTCAAAAGTGACCAAACATCTGCCAGGAAGCATAGGAACTGAGAAGTGGTCTGTGGTCACCAGCTGCAGAGCCACTCCTTTATTGGGGGGGTGTCTTGCTAATTGCCTATAATTTCCACCTGTTGTCTGTTCCATGTGAAATTGATTGTCAATCAGTGTCTTCCTGAGTGGACAGTGGGATTTCACACAAGTGTCAGTGACTTGGAGTTACATTGTGTTGTGTAAGTGTTACCTTTAGTTTTTTGAGCAGTGTATATAGACTGGGTCCGATCCTGAACTAGACAGGTGTACCTAATAAAGTGCCCAGTGATTGGATATATACATAGTGGGGGTCCATCCCGTCTAGACAGGTGTACCTAATAAAGTGCCTGGTGACTGGATATATACATAGTGGGGGTCCATCCCTGGACTAGACACATGTACCTAATAAAGTGCCTGGTGACTGGATATATACATAGAGGGGGTCCGACCCTGAACTAGAGAGGTGTACCTAATAAAGTGCCCAGTGACTGGATATATACCTAGAGGGGGTCTGACCTGGGACTAGACAGGTGTACCTAATAAAGTGCCCAGTGACTGGATATATACCTAGAGGGGGTCTGACCTGGGACTAGACAGGTGTACCTAATAAAGTGCCTGGTGACTGGATATATACATAGTGGGGGTCCATCCCAACTAGACAGGTGTACCTAATAAAGTGCCCAGTGATTGGATATATAGATACTTGGGGTCTGACCCAGGACTAGGCAGGTGTACCTAATAAAGTGCCCAGTGACTGGATATATACATAGAGGGGGTCCGACCCTGAACTAGAGAGGGGTACCTAATAAAGTGCCCAGTGACTGGATATATACATAGAGGGGGTCCGACCCTGAACTAGAGAGGTGTACCTAATAAAGTGCCCAGTGACTGGATATATACATAGAGGGGGTCCGACCCTGAACTAGAGAGGTGTACCTAATAAAGTGCCCAGTGACTGGATATATACATAGAGGGGGTCCATCCCGTCTAGACAGGTGTACCTAATAAAGTGCCTGGTGACTGGATATATACATAGTGGGGGTCCGTCCCGGGACTAGACAGGTGTACCTAATAAAGTGCCTGGTGACTGGATATATACATAGTGGGGGTCCATCCCTGGACTAGACACATGTACCTAATAAAGTGCCCAGTGACTGGATATATACATAGAGGGGGTCCGACCCTGAACTAGAGAGGTGTACCTAATAAAGTGCCCAGTGACTGGATATATACATAGAGGGGGTCCGACCCTGAACTAGAGAGGGGTACCTAATAAAGTGCCCAGTGACTGGATATATACATAGAGGGCATCCAAGGATGGACTAGGGAGGTGTACCTAATATAGTGGCCGGTGAGTGTATATATGTATAAAAGCCTTGTGCGCGCCTCCATCTTTGCAGAATTATGGCGCTGACATCATGGCGTCTTCCGGTAACTTATTCCCGTAATTAAGAATCTTCTCGGGAATTTCTCCTCCATTGATTTGTGAATCAGATCTTATTCCTGCAGCCAGATGAACCTCGTGGTAAAAATTACGGGCGCCCCTACCTCCAGCCGACAGGGATTTTATATGTTTAGGTAAATGGCCGTCCGCGAGGTGACCGGAGAGGAAGCAGAAAGGGACATAAAGGAAGAAGCCCCCCTCCGTATTGATCTGGAGGAGTGGTGGGGTCGGGGGGTCCTACGAGACATAAAACACCTTTATGAGCCTCTGGTAGTTCCTCCTGGGCGTCGTTCGCTCGGTCTTGAGAGATGCACAAATCGGTGTCTGTGTGAAAAAACCTTAAAGGGCAACTCTACCCCAAAAAAAACTTATCGCAAAGCAGTAACATTATGGTGTCACTGCGGATACATTAATGCAGTGTTCTCCAAACTGTGGACCTCCAGCTGTTGCAATACTACAACTCCCAGCATGCCCAGACAGCCATTGTTGGGAGTTGTGTCGCAACAGCTGAAGGGCCACAGTTTGGAGAACACTACACTAGGAGATCCCAGAGTAGATCCCTATAGAATTCCCCGACATGTGAGTCAGGTGACCATGGCGCCAAAGTGGACATATGGAAGACCCCAGTTCTCATGGCGGAGGTCCCAGTATAAGATGGATCCCGCTCCGGATTATTTCGGACACATCTGCTGAGCGCCCTCTCCTCCTCCTCCTCCAGGTTTCCTTGCAGTTTGCTGATTGATACAGACGCGGCAGCAGATGTCCAGCACCTGCCCACAATATGGCTCCTGACGGATTAAAGGGTAAATACAAAGAAAGGGGGGGGGGGGTCTATTGTATTAGGTCACATGTCTATTATATGATGTCACATGTCTATTATATGATGTCACATATCTATTATAGGATGTCACTTCTCTATTATATGATGTCACTTCTCTATTATAGGATGTCACTTCTCTATTATATGATGTCACTTCTCTATTATATGATGTCACATGTCTATTGTATGATGTCACTTCTCTATTGTATGATGTCACATGTCTATTGTATGATGTCACTTCTCTATTATAGGATGTCACTTCTCTATTATAGGATGTCACTTCTCTATTATATGATGTCACTTCTCTATTATATGATGTCACATGTCTATTTTAGGATGTCACTTCTCTATTATATGATGTCACATGTCTATTTTAGGATGTCACTTCTCTATTATATGATGTCACTTCTCTATTATATGATGTCACATGTCTATTATATGATGTCACTTCTCTATTATATGATGTCACTTCTCTATTATATGATGTCACATGTCTATTATAGGATGTCACTTCTCTATTATATGATGTCACTTCTCTATTATATGATGTCACATGTCTATTATATGATGTCACTTCTCTATTATATGATGTCACATGTCTATTATATGATGTCACATGTCTATTATATGATGTCACTTCTCTATTATATGATGTCACATGTCTATTATATGATGTCACTTCTCTATTATATGATGTCACATGTCTATTATATGATGTCACATGTCTATTGTATGATGTCACTTCTCTATTATATGATGTCACTTCTCTATTATATGATGTCACATGTCTATTTTAGGATGTCACTTCTCTATTATATGATGTCACATGTCTATTTTAGGATGTCACTTCTCTATTATATGATGTCACTTCTCTATTATATGATGTCACATGTCTATTATATGATGTCACTTCTCTATTATATGATGTCACTTCTCTATTATATGATGTCACTTCTCTATTATATGATGTCACATGTCTATTATAGGATGTCACTTCTCTATTATATGATGTCACTTCTCTATTATATGATGTCACATGTCTATTATATGATGTCACTTCTCTATTATATGATGTCACATGTCTATTATATGATGTCACATGTCTATTATATGATGTCACTTCTCTATTATATGATGTCACATGTCTATTATATGATGTCACTTCTCTATTATATGATGTCACATGTCTATTATATGATGTCTCTTCTCTATTATAAGATGTCACATGTCTATTATAGGATGTCATATATCTATTGTATTAGGTCACATGTCTGATGTTACTTCTCTATTTTATGATGTCACATGTCTATTATATGATGTCAAATTTCTATTGTATGATGTCACATGTCTATTATATGATGTCACTTCTCTATTGTATGATGTCACATGTCTATTATATGATGTCACTTCTCTATATATGATGTCACTTCTCTATTGTATGATGTCACTTCTCTACTGTATGATGTCACTTCTCTATTATAGGATGTCACATGTCTATTATAGGATGTCACTTCTCTATTATTTGATGTCACTTCTCTATTATATGATGTCACTTGTCTATTGTATGATGTCACTTCTCTATTATAAGATGTCACTTCTCTATTATATGATGTCACATGTCTATTATATGATGTCACTTCTCTATTATATGATGTCACATGTCTATTGTATCAGGTCACTTCTCTATTATATGATGTCACATGTCTATTGTATGATGTAACATGTCTATTATATGATGTCACTTCTCTATTATATGATGTCACATGTCTATTGTATGATGTCACATGTCTATTGTATGATGTCACTTCTCTATTATATGATGTCACATGTCTATTTTATGATGTCACTTCTCTTTAATATGATGTCACATGTCTATTGTATCATGTCACTTCTCTATTATATGATGTCACATGTCTATTGTATCAGGTCACTTCTCTATTATATGATGTCACATGTCTATTGTATGATGTCACATGTCTATTATATGATGTCACTTCTCTATTATATGATGTCACATGTCTATTGTATGATGTCATATGTCTATTGTATGATGTCACATGTCTATTGTATGATGTCACTTCTCTATTATATGATGTCATATGTCTATTGTATGATGTCACATGTCTATTGTATGATGTCACTTCTCTATTATAAGATGTCACTTCTCTATTATATGATGTCACATGTTTATTATAGGATGTCACTTCTCTATTATATGATGTCACATGTCTATTGTATGATGTCACTTCTCTATTATATGATGTCACATGTCTATTATAGGATGTCACATGTCTATTATATGATGTCTCATGTCTATTATATGATGTCACATGTCTATTGTATGATGTCACTTCTCTATTATATGATGTCACTTCTCTAATATATGATGTCACATGTCTATTATATGATGTCACTTCTCTATTATATGATGTCTTTTCTCTATTATATGATGTCACTTCTCTATTATATGATGTCACATGTCTATTGTATGATGTCACTTCTCTATTATATGATGTCACTTCTCTATTATATGATGTCACATGTCTATTGTATGATGTCACTTCTCTATTATATGATGTCACATGTCTATTATAGGATGTCACATGTCTATTATAGGATGTCACTTCTCTATTGTATGATGTCACTTTTCTATTATATGATGTCACATGTCTATTATAGGATGTCACATGTCTATTATATGATGTCACATGTCTATTATATGATGTCACATGTCTATTGTATGATGTCACTTCTCTATTATATGATGTCACATGTCTATTATAGGATGTCACTTCTCTATTATATGATGTCACTTCTCTATTATATGATGTCACATGTCTATTATATGATGTCACTTCTCTATTATATGATGTCACATGTCTATTATATGATGTCACATGTCTATTATATGATGTCACATGTCTATTATATGATGTTACTTCTCTATTATATGATGTCACATGTCTATTATATGATGTCTCTTCTCTATTATAAGATGTCACATGTCTATTATAGGATGTCATATATCTATTGTATTAGGTCACATGTCTGATGTCACTTCTCTATTTTATGATGTCACATGTCTATTATATGATGTCAAATTTCTATTGTATGATGTCACATGTCTATTATATGATGTCACTTCTCTATTGTATGATGTCACATGTCTATTATATGATGTCACTTCTCTATTGTATGATGTCACTTCTCTATTATAGGATGTCATATGTGTATTGTATGATGTCACTTCTCTATATATGATGTCACTTCTCTATTGTATGATGTCACTTCTCTATTATATGATGTCACTTCTCTATTATATGATGTCACTTCTCTATTGTATGATGTCACTTCTCTATTGTATGATGTCACTTCTCTATTGTATGATGTCACTTCTCTATTATATGATGTCACTTCTCTATTATAGGATGTCATATGTCTATTGTATGATGTCACTTCTCTATTATTTGATGTCACTTCTCTATTATATGATGTCACATGTCTATTATATGATGTCACTTCTCTATTATATGATGTCACATGTCTATTTTATGATGTCATATATCTATTGTATTAGGTCACATGTCTGATGTCACTTCTCTATTTTATGATGTCACATGTCTATTATATGATGTCACATGTCTATTATATGATGTCACATGTCTATTGTATGATGTCACATGTCTATTGTATGATGTCACATGTTTATTATATGATGTCAAATCTCTATTGTAAGATGTCACATGTCTATTATATGATGTCACTTCTCTATTGTATGATGTCACATGTCTATTGTATCATGTCACATGTCTATTATATGATGTCACTTCTCTATTATATGATGTCACTTCTCTATTGTATGATGTCACATGTCTATTATATGATGTCACTTCTCTATATATGATGTCACTTCTCTATATATGATGTCACTTCTCTATTGTATGATGTCACTTCTCTATTATATGATGTCACTCCTCTATTATATGACGTCACTTCTCTATTGTATGATGTCACTTCTCTATTATTTGATGTCACTTCTCTATTATATGATGTCACATGTCTATTATATGATGTCACTTGTCTATTGTATGATGTCACTTCTCTATTATATGATGTCACTTCTCTATTATATGATGTCCCTTCTCTATTATATGATGTCACTTGTCTATTGTATGATGTCACTTCTCTATTATATGATGTCACTTCTCTATTGTATGATGTCACTTCTATATTGTATGATGTCACATGTCTATTGTATGATGTCACTTCTCTATTATTTGATGTCACTTCTCTATTATATGATGTCACATGTCTATTATATGATGTCACGTCTCTATTATTTGATGTCACTTCTCTATTATATGATGTCACATGTCTATTATATGATGTCACTTCTCTATTATATGATGTCACATGTCTATTGTATCAGGTCACTTCTCTATTATATGATGTCACATGTCTATTGTATGATGTCACATGTCTATTATATGATGTCACTTCTCTATTATATGATGTCACATGTCTATTGTATGATGTCACATGTCTATTGTATGATGTCACTTCTCTATTATATGATGTCACATGTCTATTTTATGATGTCACTTCTCTTTAATATGATGTCACATGTCTATTGTATCATGTCACTTCTCTATTATATGATGTCACTTCTCTATTATATGATGTCACATGTCTATTGTATCAGGTCACTTCTCTATTATATGATGTCACATGTCTATTGTATGATGTCACATGTCTATTATATGATGTCACTTCTCTATTATATGATGTCACATGTCTATTGTATGATGTCACATGTCTATTGTATGATGTCACTTCTCTATTATATGATGTCATATGTCTATTGTATGATGTCACATGTCTATTGTATGATGTCACTTCTCTATTATAAGATGTCACTTCTCTATTATATGATGTCACATGTCTATTATATGATGTCACTTCTATATTATATGATGTCACATGTTTATTATAGGATGTCACTTCTCTATTATATGATGTCACATGTCTATTGTATGATGTCACTTCTCTATTATATGATTTCACATGTCTATTATAGGATGTCACATGTCTATTATATGATGTCTCATGTCTATTATATGATGTCACATGTCTATTGTATGATGTCACTTCTCTATTATATGATGTCACTTCTCTAATATATGATGTCACATGTCTATTATATGATGTCACTTCTCTATTATATGATGTCTTTTCTCTATTATATGATGTCACTTCTCTATTATATGATATCACATGTTTATTATAGGATGTCACTTCTCTATTATATGATGTCACATGTCTATTGTATGATGTCACTTCTCTATTATATGATGTCACTTCTCTATTATATGATGTCACATGTCTATTGTATGATGTCACTTCTCTATTATATGATGTCACATGTCTATTATATGATGTCACATGTCTATTATAGGATGTCATATATCTATTGTATTAGGTCACATGTCTGATGTCACTTCTCTATTTTATGATGTCACATGTCTATTATATGATGTCAAATTTCTATTGTATGATGTCACATGTCTATTATATGATGTCACTTCTCTATTGTATGATGTCACATGTCTATTGTATCATGTCATATGTCTATTATATGATGTCACTTCTCTATTATATGATGTCACTTCTCTATTGTATGATGTCACATGTCTATTATATGATGTCACTTATCTATTGTATGATGTCACTTCTCTATTTTATGATGTCACTTCTCTATTATAGGATGTCATATGTCTATTGTATGATGTCACTTCTCTATATATGATGTCACTTCTCTATTGTATGATGTCACTTCTCTATTATATGATGTCACTCCTCTATTATATGATGTCACTTCTCTATTGTATGATGTCACTTCTCTATTATATGATGTCACTTCTCTATTGTATGATGTCACTTCTCTATTATATGATGTCACTTCTCTATTATAGGATGTCATATGTCTATTGTATGATGTCACTTCTCTATTATTTGATGTCACTTCTCTATTATATGATGTCACATGTCTATTATATGATGTCACTTCTCTATTATATGATGTCACATGTCTATTTTATGATGTCATATATCTATTGTATTAGGTCACATGTCTGATGTCACTTCTCTATTTTATGATGTCACATGTCTATTATATGATGTCACATGTCTATTGTATGATGTCACATGTCTATTGTATGATGTCACATGTCTATTATATGATGTCAAATCTCTATTGTAAGATGTTACATGTCTATTATATGATGTCACTTCTCTATTGTATGATGTCACATGTCTATTGTATCATGTCACATGTCTATTATATGGTGTCACTTCTCTATTATATGATGTCACTTCTCTATTGTATGATGTCACATGTCTATTATACGATGTCACTTCTCTATATATGATGTCACTTCTCTATTGTATGATGTCACTTCTCTATTATATGATGTCACTCCTCTATTATATGATGTCACTTCTCTATTGTATGATGTCACTTCTCTATTATTTGATGTCACTTCTCTATTATATGATGTCACATGTCTATTATATGATGTCACTTGTCTATTGTATGATGTCACTTCTCTATTATATGATGTCACTTCTCTATTATATGATGTCCCTTCTCTATTATATGATGTCACTTGTCTATTGTATGATGTCACTTCTCTATTATATGATGTCACTTCTCTATTGTATGATGTCACTTCTATATTGTATGATGTCACATGTCTATTGTATGATGTCACTTCTCTATTGTATGATGTCACATGTCTATTATATGATGTCACTTCTCTATTGTATGATGGCACTTCTCTATTTTATGATGTCACTTCTCTATTATAGGATGTCATATGTCTATTGTATGATGTCACTTCTCTATATATGATGTCACTTCTCTATTGTATGATGTCACTTCTCTAATATATGATGTCACTCCTCTATTATATGATGTCACTTCTCTATTGTATGATGTCACTTCTCTATTGTATGATGTCACTTCTCTATTGAATGATGTCACTTCTCTATTATATGATGTCACTTCTCTATTATAGGATGTCATATGTCTATTGTATGATGTCACTTCTCTATTATTTGATGTCACTTCTCTATTATATGATGTCACATGTCTATTATATGATGTCACTTCTCTATTATATGATGTCACATGTCTATTTTATGATGTCATATATCTATTGTATTAGGTCACATGTCTGATGTCACTTCTCTATTTTATGATGTCACATGTCTATTATATGATGTCACATGTCTATTGTATGATGTCACATGTCTATTGTATGATGTCACATGTCTATTATATGATGTCAAATCTCTATTGTAAGATGTCACATGTCTATTATATGATGTCACTTCTCTATTGTATGATGTCACATGTCTATTGTATCATGTCACATGTCTATTATATGATGTCACTTCTCTATTATATGATGTCACTTCTCTATTATATGATGTCACTTCTCTATTGTATGATGTCACATGTCTATTATATGATGTCACTTCTCTATATATGATGTCACTTCTCTATTGTATGATGTCACTTCTCTATTATATGATGTCACTCCTCTATTATATGATGTCACTTCTCTATTGTATGATGTCACTTCTCTATTATTTGATGTCACTTCTCTATTATATGATGTCACATGTCTATTATATGATGTCACTTGTCTATTGTATGATGTCACTTCTCTATTATATGATGTCACTTCTCTATTATATGATGTCCCTTCTCTATTATATGATGTCACTTGTCTATTGTATGATGTCACTTCTCTATTATATGATGTCACTTCTCTATTGTATGATGTCACTTCTATATTGTATGATGTTACATGTCTATTGTATGATGTCACTTCTCTATTATATGATGTCACATGTCTATTGTATGATGTCACTTTTCTATTATATAATGTCACATGTCTATTATAGGATGTCACATGTCTATTATATGATGTCACATGTCTATTATATGATGTCACATGTCTATTGTATGATGTCACTTCTCTATTATATGATGTCACTTCTCTAATATATGAGGTCACATGTCTATTATATGATGTCACTTCTCTATTATATGATGTCACTTCTCTATTATATGATGTCACTTCTCTATTATATGATATCACATGTTTATTATAGGATGTCACTTCTCTATTATATGATGTCACATGTCTATTATAGGATGTCACATGTCTATTATATGATGTCACATGTCTATTGTATGATGTCACTTCTCTATTATATGATGTCACTTCTCTATTATATGATGTCACATGTCTATTATAGGATGTCACTTCTCTATTGTATGATGTCACTTCTCTATTATATGATGTCACATGTCTATTATAGGATGTCACATGTCTATTATATGATGTCACATGTCTATTATATGATGTCACTTGTCTATTGTATGATGTCACTTCCCTATTATATGATGTCACTTCTCTATTATATGATGTCACATGTCTATTATAGGATGTCACTTCTCTATTATATGATGTCACATGTCTATTATATGATGTCACTTGTCTATTGTATGATGTCACTTCTCTATTATATGATGTCACTTCTCTATTATATGATGTCACATGTCTATTATAGGATGTCACTTCTCTATTATATGATGTCACATGTCTATTGTATGATGTCACTTCTCTATTATATGATGTCACATGTTTATTGTATGATGTCACTTCTCTATTATATGATGTCACATGTCTATTGTATGATGTCACTTCTCTATAATATGATGTCACATGTCTATTGTATGATGTCACTTCTCTATTATATGATGTCACATGTCTATTGTATGATGTCACATGTCTATTGTGTGATGTCACTTCTCTATTATATGATGTCACTTCTCTATTATATGATGTCACATGTCTATTATATGATGTCATATGTCTAATATATGATGTCACTTCTCTATTGTATGATGTCACATGTCTATTATATGATGTCACTTCTCTATGATATGATGTCACTTCTCTATTATATGATGTCACATGTCTATTGTATCAGGTCACTTCTCTATTATGATGTCACATGTCTATTGTATGATGTCACTTCTCTATTGTATGATGTAACTTCTCTGTTTTATGATGTCACATGTCTATTGTATGATGTCACTTCTCTATTATATGATGTCACATGTCTATTGTATGATGTCACTTCTCTATTGTATGATGTCACTTCTCTATTGTATGATGTCACATGTCTGTTGTATCAGGTCACTTCTCTATTATATGATGTCACGTGTCTATTATATGATGTCACATGTCTATTGTATCAGGTCACTTCTCTTTTGTATTATGTCACTTCTCTATTGTATGATGTCACTTCTCTATTATATGATGTCACATGCCTATTGTATCAGGTCATTTCTCTATTGTATGATGTCACATGTCTATTGTATCAGGTCACTTCTCTATTATATGATGTCACATGTCTATTATATGATGTCACTTCTCTATTGTATGATGTCACTTCTCTATTGTATGATGTCACTTCTCTATTGTATGATATCACTTCTCTATTGTATGATGTCACTTCTCTATTTTATGATGTCACATGTCTATTGTATCAGGTCACTTCTCTATTGTATCAGGTCACTTCTCTATTATATGATGTCACTTCTCTATTGTATCAGGTCACTTCTCTATTGTATGATGTCACTTCTCTATTGTATCAGGTCACTTCTCTATTGTATGATGTCACTTCTCTATTTTATGATGTCACACTGTAAGAGATCAAATTTATATTATAAAATGTTATGTCTATTACATGAGATTACATGTTTACTATAATGTTACGAGTATATTATGTGATCTCACCTGTCTGCGATATGATGTCATATATCCACATAAGGTCACATGCAGGCCCGTTGCTACAAGACAGGCAAACCAAGCAATTGCTTGGGGCCCCTAGCTGGCTGGGGGGCCCCGAGCAGAGCCAGTGCTTGCCAGTCCTGTAGCGACGGGGCAATTTCACCCATCACCAGGGCCGGACAAATGCCTGACATTTTTTTTTAAAATAAACTCACTTGCAGCTTTGGAGTTCTTCTCACCTCACCACAATCACGCTCCCCCCACCCCCGCTGCACTTGGCATCTTCCCTCAGCCCCGGACTCTTCTCTCAGCCTTCAGCCGTCTGAGCAGGAGGAGGGGGAGGAGGGAGGAGAGAGCTGTGAGGAAAGGAGACCGCAGAGGCTGTACCACATGGGGCCTGACTACAGTAGGTGTCCCTGCTGTATATATATATATATATATGTGTAGAAGCGTGTGTGTGTGTGGATATATAGATATATATGTGTATGTTTATGTTCTGTGCCTATGTGTGTGTCACTACTGTGGATGACTATATGTAAAGTGCATGTGGGTATCTATATCAGTGTTTCCCAACCAGGGTGCCTCCAGTTGTTGCAAAACTACAACTCCCAGCATGCCCGGACAGCCAAAGGCTGTAGTTTTGCAACCTCTGTGGGCATCCTGGTTGGGAAACACTGATCTATTCTATCTGTGTGTGTATGAAGCATGTATAGTATGTAATGTGTACAGTGTGTGTGTGTATGAAGCATGTATAGTATGTAATGTGTAAAGTGTGTGTGTGTGTGTATGAAGCATGCATAGTATGTAATGTGCACAGTATGTGTGTGTGTGTGTGTGTGTGTGTATGAAGCATGTATAGTATGTAAAGTGTACAGTGTGTGTGTGTGTGTGTGTGTATGAAGCATGTATAGTATGTAATATGTACAGTGTGTGTGTATGAAGCATGTATAGTATGTAATGTGCACAGTGTGTGTGTGTATGAAGCATGTATAGTATGTAATGTGCACAGTGTGTGTGTATGAAGCATGTATAGTATGTAATGTGTACAGTGTGTGTGTGTGTGTGTGTGTATGAAGCATGTATAGTATGTAATGTGTACAGTGTGTGTGTGTATGAAGCATGTATAGTATGTAATGTGCACAGTATGTGTGTGTGTGTGTATGAAGCATGTATAGTATGTAATGTGTACAGTGTGTGTGTGTGTATGAAGCATGTATAGTATGTAATGTGTACAGTATGTGTGTGTGTATGAAGCATGTATAGTATGTAATGTGTACAGTGTGTGTGTATGAAGCATGTATAGTATGTAATGTGCACAGTGTGTGTATGAAGCATGTATAGTATGTAATGTGTACAGTGTGTGTGTGTGTGTATGAAGCATGTATAGTATGTAATGTGTACAGTGTGTGTGTGTGTGTGTGTGTGTATGAAGCATGTATAGTATGTAATGTGCACAGTGTGTGTGTGTGTATATGAAGCATGTATAGTATGTAATGTGTACAGTGTGTGTGTGTGTATGAAGCATGTATAATATGTAATGTGCACAGTATGTGTGTGTGTATGAAGCATGTATAGTATGTAATGTGCACAGTATGTGTGTGTATGAAGCATGTATAGTATGTAATGTGCACAGTATGTGTGTATGAAGCATGTATAGTATGTAATGTGCACAGTATGTGTGTGTGTGTGTATGAAGCATGTATAGTATGTAATGTGCACATTGTGTGTGTGTGTGTATGAAGCATGTATAGTATGTAATGTGCACAGTTTGTGTGTATGAAGCATGTATAGTATGTAATGTGTACAGTATGTGTGTGTGTGTATGATGCATGTATAGAATGTAATGTGCACAGTATGTGTGTGTGTATGAAGCATGTATAGTATGTAATGTGCACAGTATGTTTGTGTGTGTGAAGCATGTATAGTATGTAATGTGTACAGTATATGTGTGCGTGTGTGTATGAAGCATGTATAGTATGTAATGTGCACAGTATGTGTGTGTATGAAGCATGTATAGTATGTAATGTGTACAGTCTGTGTGTGTGTGTATGAAGCATGTATAGTATGTAATGTGCACAGTATGTGTGTGTATGAAGCATGTATAGTATGTAATGTGCACAGTATGTGTGTGTATGAAGCATGTATAGTATGTAATGTGCACAGTATGTGTGTGTATGAAGCATGTATAGTATGTAATGTGCATAGTGTGTGTGTGTATGAAGCATGTATAGTATGTAATGTGCACAGTGTGTGTATGAAGCATGTATAGTATGTAATGTGCACAGTATGTGTGTGTATGAAGCATGTATAGTATGTAATGTGTACAGTATGTGTGTGTGTATGAAGCATGTATAGTATGTAATGTGCACAGTATGTGTGTGTATGATGCATGTATAGTATGTAATGTGTACAGTATGTGTGTGTGTATGATGCATGTATAGTATGTAATGTGTACAGTATGTGTGTGTATGAAGCATGTACAGTATGTAATGTGCACAGTATGTGTGTGTGTATGAAGCATGTATAGTATGTAATGTGTACAGTATGTGTGTGTATGAAGCATGCATGTACAGTATGTAATGTGTACAGTGTGTCGTGTGTGCGATGCATGTACAGTATGTAATATGTACAGTGTGTGTGTATGATACATGTACAGTATGTTTTGTGTACAGTATGTGTGTGTGTGTATGAAGCATGCATGTACAGTATGTAATGTGTACAGTGTGTTGTGTGTGTATATAATGCATGCAGTGGCGGATCCTGGGAGTGGGGGGGGGGGGGGGGAACGGGGCAATTGCCCCACCCCCAGATAAATTTCCCGTCACTATTAAGAACATCCCTATTAAGGACATACCATGCCCCTGTTAACCCTCTCGGCCCTCGCAGGGACCTCTGGGAGGTAGCGCATGCCTTGACGTCACTGACGTCCCGTGCGTGCGCCCATTGGAAGGCAACGCGGAGGAGCGGAGCAGCGAACAGGACATGCGCTGGCCAGCATGGTAAGTGAGCAGCGGCACATCCGATTCAGTGCTGCGACCACCGCTCCTCCAGTCCCGGGACCTACTGCTATGGTGGCCGGACCAGAGGAGCAGTGGTCGGAGCACTGAAGTAGGGCAGTAAACAGGCATACAGCCTCCAGGCTGTATGTCTGTGGGGGAACATAATACACCTAATGTTGGTGAACTATACTGCACCTAATGTGGAGAACTATACTGCACCTAATGTGGAGAACTATACTGTCAACCTAATGTGGAGAACTATACTGCACCTAATGTGGAGAACTATACTGCACCTAATGTGGGGGAACTATACTGCACCTAATGTGGGGGAACTATACTGCACCTAATGTGGGGGAACTATACTGCACCTAATGTATAGAACTATACTGCACCTAATGTATAGAACTATACTGCACCTAATGTGGAGAACTATACTGCACCTAATGTGGGGGAACTATACTGCACCTAATGTGGAGAACTATACTGTCAACCTAATGTGGAGAACTATACAGCACCTAATGTGGAGAACTATACTGCACCTAATGTATAGAACTATACTGCACCTAATGTGGAGAACTATACTGCACCTAATGTATAGAACTATACTGCACCTAATGTGGAGAACTATACTGCACCTAATGTATAGAACTATACTGCACCTAATGTGGAGAACTATACTGCACCTAATGTATAGAACTATACTGCACCTAATGTATAGAACTATACTGCACCTAATGTGGAGAACTATACTGCACCTAATGTATAGAACTATACTGCACCTAATGTGGGGGAACTATACTGCACCTAATGTGGAGAACTATACTGCACCTAATGTGGGGAACTATACTAAACCTAATGTGGGGGAATTATACTGCACCTAATGTGGGGTGAACTATACTGCACCTAATGTGGGGGAACTATACTGCCCTTAATGTGGGGGAACTATACTGCACCTAATGTGGGGGAACTATACTGCACCTAATGTGGGGGAACTATACTGCACCTAATGTGGAGAACTATACTGCACCTAATGTGGGGAACTATACTAAACCTAATGTGGGGGAACTATACTGCACCTAATGTGGGGGAACTATACGGCACCTAATGTGGGGGAACTATACTGCAGCTAATGTGGAGAACTATACTGCACCTAATGTGGGGGAACTATACTGCACCTAATGTGGAGAACTATACTGCACCTAATGTGGGGAACTATACTAAACCTAATGTGGGGGAATTATACTGCACCTAATGTGGGGTGAACTATACTGCACCTAATGTGGGGGAACTATACTGCCCTTAATGTGGGGGAACTATACTGCACCTAATGTGGGGGAACTATACGGCACCTAATGTGGGGGAACTATACTGCAGCTAATGTGGAGAACTATACTGCACCTAATGTGGGGGAACTATACTGCACCTAATGTGGAGAACTATACTGCACCTAATGTGGGGAACTATACTAAACCTAATGTGGGGGAATTATACTGCACCTAATGTGGGGTGAACTATACTGCACCTAATGTGGGGGAACTATACTGCCCTTAATGTGGGGGAACTATACTGCACCTAATGTGGGGGAACTATACTGCACCTAATGTGGGGGAACTATACTGCACCTAATGTGGAGAACTATACTGCACCTAATGTGGGGAACTATACTAAACCTAATGTGGGGGAACTATACTGCACCTAATGTGGGGGAACTATACGGCACCTAATGTGGGGGAACTATACTGCACCTAATGTGGGGGAACTATACTGCACCTAATGTGGGGGAACTATACTGCCAACCTAATGTGGAGAACTATACTGCACCTAATGTGGAGAACTATACTGCACCTAATGTGAGGGACTATACTGCACCTAATGTGGTGAACTGTACTGCACCTAATGTGGAGAACTGTACTGCACCTAATGTGGGGGAACTATACTGCACCTAATGTGGGGTGAACTATACTGCACCTAATGTGGGGGAACTATACTGCACCTAATGTGGGGGAACTATACTGCACCTAATGTGAGGGAACTATACTGCACCTAATGTGGGGTGAACTTTACTGCACCTAATGTGGAGAACTATACTGCACCTAATGTTGGGGGACTATACTGCACCTAATGTGGGGGTACTATACTGCACCTAATGTGGGGGAACTATACTGCACCTAATGTGGAGAACTATACTGCACCTAATGTGGGGAAACTATACTGCACCTAATGTGAGGGAACTATACTGCACCTAGTGTGGGGGAACTATACTGCACCTAATTTGGGGAGCTATACTGCACCTAATGTGGGGAACTATACTGCACATAATGTGGGGGACTATAGTGCACTTAATGTGGGGGAACTATACTGCACCTAATGTGGGGGGAACTCTGCTGCACCTAATGTGGGGGGGGACTCTGCTGCACCTAATGTGGGGGGAACTCTGCTGCACCTAATGTGGTGGGAACTCTGCCACACCAAATGTGGGGGAACTGTGCCGCACCAAACGTGGGGGGGAACTGTGCCGCACCTAACGTGGGGGGAACTGTGCCGCACCTAACGTGGGGGGAACTGTGCCGCACCTAACGTGGGGGGAACTGTGCCGCACCTAACGTGGGGGGAACTGTGCTGCACCTAATGTGGGGGCCTCGTATCGACATTTGCTCACGTCGCGCTCCCAGAATTCAAGGGCTGTCGTTACTACGTCCTGATGCCGGCCCTAGAGTGTGACGTGCGTGAACATCAAAGGGGGGGGGGCTCCAGGTTCATTTTGCTTTGGGCCCCCAAATTCCTTCAAACGGCCCTGGTCACATGTGTTATCTACAATGTTATAAATCTATTGTTTGATGTCACTTATCTGCTATATGAGGTCATGTGTGTATTATACAATGTTATGAGTCTATTATGTGATATCACCTGTCTGTTATATGATGATATATGTCTACAGTATAATTCTATTGTATGATGTCATATGTCTACTGTATAAGGTCACCTGTATATTATAATACTATTCTATGATGTCATATGTCTACTGTATAAGGTCACCTGTATATTATAATACTATTCTATGATGTCATATGTCTACTGTATATGGTCACCTGTATATAATAATTCTATTCTATGATGTCATATGTCTACCGTATAAGGTCACCTGTATATAATAATACTAGTCTATGATGTCATATGTCTACTGTATAATTCTATTGTATGATGTCATATGTCTACCGTATAAGGTCACCTGTATATAATAATACTATTCTATGATGTCATATGTCTACTGTATAATTCTATTGTATGATGTCATATGTCTACCGTATAAGGTCACCTGTATATAATAATACTATTCTATGATGTCATATGTCTACTGTATAATTCTATTGTATGATGTCATATGTCTACTGTATAAGGTCATCTGTATATTATAATTCTATTCTATGATGTCATATGTCTACTGTATAATTCTATTGTATGATGTCATATGTCTACTGTATATGGTCACCTGTATATAATAATTCTATTCTATGATGTCATATGTCTACCGTATAAGGTCACCTGTATATAATAATACTATTCTATGATGTCATATGTTTACTGTATAATTCTATTATATGATGTCATATGTCTACCGTATAAGGTCACCTGTATATTATAATACTATTCTATGATGTCATATGTCTACTGTATAATTCTATTGTATGATGTCATATGTCTACTATATAAGGTCATCTGTATATTATAATTCTATTGTATGATGTCATAGGTCTACTGTTATGTCACTCGTATACGGTCTATCCTATGTCACTTGTCCATTTTGTGACTTCATGATTTTTATATGATGTCACTTGTCTCTCACTTCTGCAAATGGGACCCTCCCTAAATTTTGGGGTCTGTGGAGTCTGTGGGGACAAGGCTCCGGTGTGTATGCCGCTCTGTACCCTGCCGGCCGTCTACACCTCTCCGGGATCGCCGGGGTTAAAGCCGTGCTGGTAATTTCATCATAACTTCTATGAATCCAGTAAAATCAGCTGGCGGGCAGCGCTATTGATCCGGAGCGGCGCAGGGTCTAATCCTCCGGAGATTTCCGCCACATTTGGAAATTAATTAGATAATTGATTTTGATTACACAGGAAGCCGATGAGTCGGGGGTGGATAAAGGAGGGGTCGTAACCTGCGCCAATGCTCTCCCCCCCCCTCCCCGCCCCCGGGACCCTCTGATGAGACCACTCCTCGATTGATCCGCAAACTTCATCATGACCCCGATACGTGGCGGAGAGAGGAGATTAAAAGCCCCCATTAACTTTATCAATAAGACGTGCGAGATAAGACGCCGCAAAGGTTTTTGGGTTTTTTTGGAAACCAAGAGAGGTCGGAGCAGTGTTTCCCAACCAGGTTGCCTCCGGCTGTTGCAAAACTACAACTCCCAGCATGCCCGGACAGCCAACGGCTGTCCGGGCATGCTGGGAGTTGTAGTTTTGCAACAGCTGGAGGCACTCTGGTTAGAAAACACTACTGTAATATAAGGACCCTCTCTAGATAAGGTAGTGTAGGCTCTCCGGGCATGCTGGGAGTTGGTTTTGCAACAGCTGGAGGCACCCTGGTTGGGAAACACTGCTGTAATATAAGGACCCTCTCTAGATAAGGTAGTGTAGGCTGTCCGGGCATGCTGGGAGTTTGTTTTGCAACAGCTGGAGGCACCCTTCTTGGCAAACACCGCCTTAGAATGACTTAGAATGATTGACCCATAGGTGACCTCTACATTGAGGATGAAGATGTTAAAGGGGTACTCCGGTGGAAAACAAATGTTTTTAAATCAACTGGGGCCAGAAAGTTAAATGGATTTGTAATTTTTTTTATTTTAAAAAATCTTAATCCTTCCAGTTCTTATAAACTGCTGTATGCTCCACAGGAAGTTGTGTAGTTCATTCCAGCCTGACCACAGTGCTCTCTGCTGACACCTCTGTCCATGTCAGGAACTGTCCAGAGCAGGAGCAAATCCCCATAGCAAACCTCTCCTGCTCTGGACAGTTCCTGACATGGACAGAGGTGTCAGCAGAGAGCACTGTGGACAAGACTGGAAAGAACTACACAACTTCCTTCCTTTGGAGCATACAGCAGCTGATAAGTACTGGAAGGATTAAGATTTTTTTAAATAAAAATCTGTATAACTTTCTGGCACCAGTTGGTTTTTAAAAAAAAAGAAAATAATAATTTCCACCGGAGTACCCCTTTAAATCGTAAAACAATTAAAAAACACTAAAAAGTCTATGACAAAATTGCAAAACAGTCACGTACGACTGGACTCGGCCCTTCAATTGGTCAACCAGACATAGATATTCGGGGGGATGGCGGGGTTTATGGGGTCGTAAATTTTCGGTTTTGGACGGGAGGATTTCCAGCGAGACGAATCGGCGTTCGGTTCCTTCTGGTAGTTTATTAATGTTCCTCCGAAGATGATTTGTGACCTTGTAGAGCGTCTTCTCCTTTTATTTCGGTTTCTCAAGGCTGACACCGTACGCGGGACAAGCGGCCGCTTCCACCTCTTACCTTACGAAATTAATCATCCTGTTCTTAAAACACAGATGGGAAAGTTCTGAGTCAGCGGGAAACAGAGCCGCCGACCCGCACAGAATGATCCAGAAAAAAAAAACAATCCATTGTGCGGCGGCCACGTCCCTCAGGAAGGCGCAAATTAAGTCTCTTTCACAGGCCATAATGGCTTTCGTGTAACTACAGAACCCGACCGAAGACGCAACGCGGCGCCTTTTATGTCCTGCAAGAGTTAATTTACCAGGAGCGCGAAACCTGTCTGGCAACAAACAGGATTCAGACAATATACGCACAATACAAGGGATTCAGAAAGTTTTCAGACCCTCTTACATTTCGTTATGTTTCTCCTTGTGCTAAAAATAAATCAATAAAACGTTTCCCCATCATTCTGCCCTCAATGGGAAAAGGGATTTTTAGAAATTTTAGCAAATTTAATAAAAAAGGAAAAACTAAAATTTGTCATGGACAGTAGAAGTATTCATACCCTTTACTATTACACGTGATCTTTATTTTTGGCTCCTCCCATTTCTCTTGATCATCTCTGACATGTTTCTCCACCTTGATCTGAGTCACCTGAGGTAACTTCATCTGATTGGACGACACAGACCTGTCTATATAATGTATATCAAAGCAAACACTGAGCCATGAGGTGGAAAGAACTGCCTGTGGAGCTCAGACACAGCCCTGTCTATATAAGGTCTCACAGTTGATAATGTATATCAGAGCAAACAACATGAGGGGAAGGAACTGCCTGTAGAGCTCAGACACAGCCCTGTCTATGTAAGGTCTCACAGCTGACAATGTATATCAGAACAAACACCATGAGGTGGGAACAACTGCCTGTAGAGCTCAGACACAGTCCTGTCTATATAAGATCTCACAGCTGACAATATATATCAGAGCAAACACCATGAGGGGAAGGAACTGCCTGTAGAGCTCAGACACAGCCCTGTCTATATAAGGTCTCACAGCTGACAATGTATATCAGAACAAACACCATGAGGTGGGAACAACTGCATGTAGAGCTCAGACACAGTCCTGTCTATATAAGATCTCACAGCTGACAATGTATATCAGAACAAACACCATGAGGTGGGAACAACTGCCTGTAGAGCTCAGACACAGCCCTGTCTATATAAGATCTCACAGCTGACAATGTATATCAGAGCAAACACCATGAGGTAGGAAAAACTGCCTGTAGAGCTCAGACACAGCCCTGTCTATATAAAGTCTCATAGCTGACAATGTATATCAGAGCAAACACCAAGCCATGAGGAGAAAAGAACTGCCTGTAGAGCTCAGAGACAGGATTGTGTGGAGCCACAGATCTGGAGAAGAGTACGAAAACATTTCTGCTGCACTGAAAGTTCCCAAGAGCTCAGTGGTCTCCATAATTCTTACATGGAAGAATAAGAAACAACCAGGAGTCTTCCTAGAGCTGCTGTGATGTCCCGGTGCTGAACACACTTGTATATCTGTCCTGTCAGGTGGATGTTACCTATTGTGTCTGCTCCGGGCCCACTAGGTGTAAATGTTTTATTTAATGAGTGATATTATGTTGTGTATGCACATTTATGCTGCTGCACCCCAAGAAGGAGGATGTTGAGGGGGATCACATGGTTTATTCTTGCCAACCGGGGCTGCTGCCCTGCCTTCCCCCAAGTGTTGTGAGGAGACTGGAGGTTACCATTAGACCAGCATGGTGGGGGCAGCATCATGTCTGTAGGAGACCAGGCACTGCCCATCACCTGCCCAATACCATCCCTACAGTGATCATGGTGGGGGCAGCATCATGTCTGGAGGAGACCAGGCACTGCCTATCACCTGCCCAATACCATCCCTACAGTGATCATGGTGGGGGCAGCATCATGTCTGGGGGAAACCAGGCACTGCCCATCACCTGCCCAATACCATCCCTACAGTGATCATGGTGGGGGCAGCATCATGTCTGGGGGAAACCAGGCACTGCCCATCACCTGCCCAATACCATCCCTACAGTGATCATGGTGGGGGCAGCATCATGTCTGGGGGAAACCAGGCACTGCCCATCACCTGCCCAATACCATCCCTACAGTGATCATCGTGGGGGCAGCATCATGTCTGGGGGAAACCAGGCACTGCCCATCACCTGCCCAATACCATCCCTACAGTGATTATGGTGGAGGCAGCATCATGTCTGGAGGAAACCAGGCACTGTCCATCACCTGCCCAATACCATCCCTACAGTGATCATGGTGGGGGCAGCATCATGTCTGGAGGAAACCAGGCACTGCCCATCACCTGCCCAATACCATCCCTATAGTAATCATGGTGGGGGCAGCATCATGTCTGGAGGAAACTAGGCACTGCCCATCACCTGCCCAATACCATCCCTACAGTGATCATGGTGGGGGCAGCATCATATCTAGAGGAAACTAGGCACTGCCCATCGCCTGCCCAATACCATCCCTACAGTGATCATGGTGGGGGCAGCATCATGTCTGGGGGAAACCAGGCACTGCCCATCACCTGCCCAAAACCATCCCTACAGTGATCATGGTGGGGGCAGCATCATGTCTAGAATAAACCAGGCACTGCCCATCACCTGCCCATCACCTGCCCAATACCATCCCTACAGTGATCATGGTGGGGGCAGCATCATGTCTGGAGGAAACCAGGTACTGCCCATCACCTGCCCAATACCATCCCTACAGTGATCATGGTGGGGGCAGCATCATGTCTGGGGGAAACCAGGCACTGCCCATCACCTTCCCAATACCATCCCTACAGTGATCATGGTGGGGGCAGCATCATGTCTAGAATAAACCAGGCACTGCCCATCACTTGCCCAATACCATCCCTACAGTGATCATGGTGGGGGCAGCATCATGTATAGAGGAAACCAGGCACTGCCCATCACCTTCCCAATACCATCCCTACAGTGATCATGGTGGGGGCAGCATCATGTCTGGAGGAAACCAGGCACTGCCCATCACCTGCCCAATACCATCCCTACAGTGATCATGGTGGGGGCAGCATCATGTCTGGAGGAAACCAGGCACTGCCCATCACCTGCCCAATACCATCCCTACAGTGATCATGGTGGGGGCAGCATCATGTCTGGAGGAAACCAGGCACTGCCCCTCACCTGCCCAATACCATCCCTACAGTGATCATGGTGGGGGCAGCATCATGTCTGAGAGAAACCAGGTACTGCCCATTACCTGCCCAATTCCATCCCTACAGTGATCATGGAGGGGGCAGCATCATGTCTGGGGGAAACCAGGCACTGCCCATCACCCGCCCAATACCATCCCTACAGTGATCATGGTGGGGGCAGCATCATGTCTGGGGGAAACCAGGCACTGCCCATCACTTGCCCAATACCATCCCTACAGTGATCATGGTGGGGGCAGCATCATGTATAGAGGAAACCAGGCACTGTCCATCACCTGCCCAATACCATCCCTACAGTGATCATGGTGGGGGCAGCATCATGTCTGGAGGAAATCAGGCACTGCCCATCACCTGCCCAATACCATCCCTACAGTGATCATGGAGGGGGCAGCATCATGTCTGGGGGAAACCAGGTACTGCCCATCACCTGCCCAATACCATCCCTACAGTGATCATGGAGGGGGCAGCATCATGTCTGGGGGAAACCAGGTACTGCCCATCACCTGCCCAATACCATCCATACAGTGATCATGGTGGGGGCAGCATCATGTATAGAGGAAACCAGGCACTGCCCATCACCTGCCGAATACCATCCCTACAGTGATCATGGTGGGGGCAGCATCATGTCTGGAGGAAAACAGGCGCTGCCCATCACCTGCCCAATACCATCCCTACAGTGATCATAGTGGGGGCAATATCATGTCTGGAGGAAAACAGGCACTGCCCATCACCTGCCCAATACCATCCCTACAGTTATCATGGTGGGGGCAGCATCATGTCTAGAGGAAACCAGGCACTGCCCATCACCTTCCCAATACCATCCCTACAGTGATCATGGAGGGGGCAGCATCATGTATAGAGGAAACCAGGCACTGCCCATCACCTGCCCAATACCATCCCTAGAGTGATCATGGTGGGGGCAGCATCATGTCTGGAGGAGACCAGGTACTGCCCATTACCTGCCCAATACCATCCCTACAGTGATCATGGTGGGGGCACCATCATGTCTGGAGGGAACCAGGCACTGCCCATCACCTGCCCAATACCATCCCTACAGTGATCATGGTGGGGGCAGCATCTTGTCTGGGGGAGACCAGGCACTGCCCATAACCTGCCCAATACCATCCCTACAGTGATCATGGTGGGGGCAGCATCATGTCTGGAGGAAACCAGACACTGCCCATCACCTGCCCAATACCATCCCTACAGTGATCATGGTGGGGGCAGCATCATGTCTGGAGGAAACCAGGCACTGCCCATCACCTGCCCAATACCATCCCTACAGTGATCATGGCGGGGGCAGCATCATGTCTGGAGGAAACCAGGCACTGCCCCATCACCTTCCCAATCCCCTCCCTATAGTGATCATGGTGGGGGCAGCATCATGTCTGGGGGAAACCAGGTACTGTCCATCAACTGCCCAATACCATCCCTACAGTGATCATGGTGGGGGCAGCATCATGTCTGGAGGAAACCAGGTACTGCCCATCACCTGCCCAATCCCATCCCTACAGTGATCATGGTGGGGGCAGCATCATGTATAGAGGAAACCAGGCACTTCCCATCACCTGCCCAATACCATCCCTACAGTGATCATGGTGGGGGCAGCATCATGTATAGAGGAAACCAGGCACTGCCCATCACCTGCCCAATACCATCCCTACAGTGATCATGGTGGGGGCAGCATCATGTATAGAGGAAACCAGGCACTGCCCATCACCTGCCCAATACCATCCCTACAGTGATCATGGTGGGGGCAGCATCATGCCTGGAGGAAATCAGGCATTGCCCATCACCTGCCCAATACCATCCATACAGTGATTATGGTGGGGGCAGCATCATGTATAGAGGAAACCAGGTACTGCCCATCACCTGTCCAATACCATCCATACAGTGATTATGGTGGGGGCAGCATCATGTCTGGAGGAAACCAGGCACTGCCCATCACCTGCCGAATACCATCCCTACAGTGATCATGGTGGGGGCAGCATCATGTCTGGAGGAAACCAGGCACTGCCCATTACCTGCCCAATACCATCCCTACAGTGATCATAGTGGGGGCAGCATCATGTCTGGAGGAAAACAGGCACTGCCCATCACCTGCCCAATACCATCCCTACAGTTATCATGGTGGGGGCAGCATCATGTCTGGGGGAAACCAGGCACTGCCCATCACCTGCCCAATACCATCCCTACAGTGATCATGGAGGGGGCAGCATCATGTATAGAGGAAACCAGACACTGCCCATCACCTGCCCAATACCATCCTTACAGTGATCATGGTGGGGGCAGCATCATGTCTGGAGGAAACCAGGCATTGTCCATCACCTGCCCAATACCATCCCTACAGTGATCATCGTGGGGGCAGCATCTTGTCTGGGGGAGACCAGGCACTGCCCATCACCTGCCCAATACCATCCCTACAGTGATCATGGTGGGGGCAGCATCATGTCTGGAGGAAACCAGACACTGCCCATCACCTGCCCAATATCATCCCTACAGTGATCATGGTGGGGGCAGCATCATGTCTGGGGGAAACCAGGCACTGCCCATCACCTGCCCAATACCATTTCTACAGTGATCATAATGGGGGCAGCATCATGTCTGGGGGAAACCAGGTACTGCCCATCACCTGCCTAATACCATCCCTACAGTGATCATGGTGGGGGCAGCATCATGTCTGGAGGAAACCAGGCACTGCTCATCACCTGCCCAATACCATCCCTACAGAGATCATGGTGGGAGCAGCATCTTGTCTATCCTCAGGTATCCGCCATGTTTCTCCAGCCCTCACCCTATAAGTGATTTGTAGGTTTGTCTCCACCATTTTGCTGATTCAGGCCCCAGAACAATTTCCCGACCTCCAGCAATAAGTATATATTTTTTAATACAGCTTTATTTAGTAAATAAGTCGCCTCCTTTATTCCTTATATATATAAATCTCCATATTTCTGCAAGAAAACTCATTTATCCGCGCGGATAGAATTATCCCGGAGTTTTGCATCTTCGGCCTTCTCGTACAATATCACGGATGGAGGACGGATTATTGTTATGTATAAAGAGGAAAATCGCTCTGATCTAATAAAACGCAATCAAACTGCTGCACATTATATGCGGGAGCCATTCCTCATACCGAGGGGGTGGCGGGGGGCACCCCGCTCACAATATACGGATATCAGTCACTTTATCTCTATAATCTGATGTCCTGGAGCAGTGGTCTCCAAACAGTGGACCTCCAGCTGTTGCAAAACTACAACTCCCAGCATGCTCGGACAGCCAACGGCTGTCCGGGCATGCTGGGAGTTGTAGTTTTTCAACATCTGGAGGTTCATGGTTTGGAGACCACGGTTGTGTTGCAAAACCTGGAGGTGCACAGTTTGGTGACGACTATCCTGGAGGATCCTATGGGCATGTTGGGAGTTGTAGTTTTTCAACAGCATGAGGGCCACAGTTTAAAGACCACTATCCTGGAGGATCCTCTGGGCATGCTGTCAGTTGTAATTTTGTAACAGCTGGAGGGCCACAGCTTGGAGACCACTATCCTGGAGAATCCTCTGGGCATGCTGGGAGTTGTAATTTTGCAACAGCTGGAGGGCCACGGTTTAAAGACCACTGTCCTGGAGGATACTCTGGGAATTCTGGAAGTTGTAGTTTTGAAACATCTGGAGGTCCACAATTTGGAGACCACTGTCCTGGAGGATCCTCTGGGATTTTTCGTAGTCTGTAGGCTCCAGAAAAAGGTTTTTTCGAGGTGTTGTGATAGATCTGATGAGGTGGCCAAAACTGTCTAGATCAGACGTATACCTACTAATATGATCTAGAACAGTCACGTCTACTAACATTGTGAAAGTCAGACCACACCGGCTGTAATAACCTAGAACAGCTGTGAATTTGCGAGATCACACCGTACCTACTGCAATTATCTAGAACAACCAATTCCACTGAAATGTTCTAGAACAGATATTTTTGTTGAAATTAATATTATTTCATAAAGAAGGTGAATCCTACCGAAATGATCTAGAACAGCATACGGAAATCTAGAATGGCTGCTTCTTCAGAAAAGGCTGCAATCGGGCCAAACTTACTAAAAGTATCTAGAACAACCATTCCTACTAAAGAAAAGAAAAAATCTAGAGCAGTCACTTCTAATGAAATTGTGAACATCCGACCATACCTACTGCAATGATCTAGAAGAGTCACTCTCCTGAAAATGTTGTAATCAGGCTATAGTTACATAAATCATGCTAAAGTAACTGCAAATGATCAAATTATCTAGAACAATACCTACCAAAAAATATCTAGAACAGCCACTCCCATTGAAATAATCTAGAACAGATATTCCTGCCAAAAATATGATCACATAGAGAAGGCCAAGCTTACAAAAAGGATCTAGAACATGCACTTCTACTAGAATAATCTAGAATGGCTGCTGGAAAAAAAATAAAAAGCCACAACTACGGAAATTGTGACAGTCAGACCATGATTACTGAAAAGATCTAGAACAGTGATTCCTGATGAAATTATCAAGATCTGATACAGTGGTTCCTACTAAATTTGTTGAGGTCAGACCCGGCCTTCTGAAAGGATATGGAACAGGCACACTTATTTAAATTGTCAAAGTCCACACCGCACCTTCTGAAATGATCTAGAACAGCCACTAATGAATCTGTACACATTGGGGCATACTGACTGAAATTGTCCCCGCTACTGTGAATCATTCTATGGAAATTATTCAGACTGACCAATTTTATCTAATCTAGAACAGTCACTCATACTATAATGATCTAGAACAGTCACCCCTACTATAGTGATCTAGAACGATCACACATATGATACTGATCTAGAACGGTCACTCCTACTATAGTGATCTAGAACGGTCACTCCTACTATAATGATCTAGAACAGTCACTCCTACTATAATGATCTAGAATGGTCACTCCTACTATACTGATTTAGAATGGTCACTCATTCTATAATTATCTAGAACAGTCACTCATACTATGGTGCTCTAGAACGGTTACTCATACTATAATGATCTAGAACGGTCACTACTACTACTATAATGATCTAGAACGGCCACTCATTCTATAATGATCTAGAACAATCATTCATACTATAATGATCTAGAACAGCCACTCATATGATAGTTATCTAGAGCGGTCACTCATACTATAATGATCTAGAATGGTCACTCTTTATGATAGGTATCTAGAGCAGTCACTCATACTATAATGATCTAGAATGGTCACTCTTTATGATAGGTATCTAGAGCGGTCACTCATACTATAATGATCTAGAATGGTCACTCATACTATAATGATCTAGAATGGTCACTCTCTATGATAGGTATCTAGAGCGGTCACTCATACTATAATGATCTAGAATGGTCACTCTTTATAATAGGTATCTAGAGCGGTCACTCATACTATAATGATCTAGAACGGTCACTCATACTATAATGATCTAGAATGGTCACTCTTTATGATAGGTATCTAGAGCGGTCACTCATACTATAATGATCTAGAACGGTCACTCATACTATAATGATCTAGAATGGTCACTCTTTATGATAGGTATCTAGAGCGGTCACTCATACTATAATGATCTAGAACGGTCACTCATACTATAATGATCTAGAATGGTCACTCTTTATGATAGGTATCTAGAGCGGTCACTCATACTGGATCTACTGGATCTGTTGACATCGTACAGGACATGGTTTCTGAAATTCCTCACAACCTGGCAATTTTTGTTTTTTAATTAAGTCACAGCCCATTATATGTGAAATGTATCACCAAAAAGGTGAAAAAATACTAAAGGCAAAAACATCCTGATAATTGGGATCAACAGAGTTACAGGATATAATAGGAAAGAGCTGAGTGCGCAAAATATATACAACAAAGAGAGTGAAAGGGAGATAGATTGAGATAGATAGATATGAGATAGATAGATAGATAGATAGATAGATATGAGATAGATAGATAGATATGTGATAGATAGATAGATAGATATGAGATAGATAGATAGATAGATAGATAGATATGAGATAGATAGATAGATAGATAGATAGATATGAGATAGATAGATAGATATGAGATAGATATGAGATAGATAAATAGATATGAGATAGATAGATATGATATATATAAATATGAGATAGATAGATATGAAATAGATAGATATGAGATAGATAGATATGAGATAGATAGATATGAGATAGATAGATATGAGATAGATAGATATGAGATAGATATGAGATAGATAAATAGATATGAGATAGATAGATATGATATATATAAATATGAGATAGATAGATATGAGATAGATAGATATGAGATAGATAGATATGAGATAGATAGATATGAGATAGATAGATAGGAGATAGATAGATAGATATGAGATAGATAGATATGAGATAGATAGATATGAGATAGATAGATATGAGATAGATAAATAGATATGAGATAGATAGATATGAGATAGATAGATATTAGATAGATAGATAGATATGAGATAGATAGATATGAGATAGATAGATATGAGATATATAGATAGATATGAGATAGATAGATATGAGATAGATAGATAGATATGAGATAGATAGATAGATAGATATGAGATAGATATGAGATAGATAGATATGAGATAGATAGATAGATAGATAGGAGATAGATATATAGATAGATATGAGATAGATAGATAGATAGATAGATATGAGATAGATGGATATGAGAAAGATAGAAAGATAGATAGATCGATAGATAGATATGAGATAGATATATAGATATATATATGAGATAGATATATAGATAGATATGAGATAGATAGATATATAGATAGATATGAGATAGATCGATAGATAGATAGATATGAGATAGATATATAGATAGATATGAGATAGATATGAGATAGATAGATATGAGATAGATAGATATGAGATAGATAGATATGAGATAGATAGATAGATATGAGATAGATAGATAGATATGAGATAGATAGATATGAGATAGATAGATAGATATGAGATAGATAGATAGATATGAGATAGATAGATATGAGATAGATAGATAGATATGAGATAGATAGATAGATATGAGATAGATAGATATGAGATAGATAGATAGATAGATATGAGATAGATGGATATGAGATAGATAGATATGAGATAGATAGATATGAGATAGATAGATAGATATGAGATAGATAGATAGATATGAGATAGATAGATAGATATGAGATAGATAGATATGAGATAGATAGATAGATATGAGATAGATAGATAGATATGAGATAGATAGATATGAGATAGATAGATATGAGATAGATAGATAGATATGAGATAGATAGATAGATATGAGATAGATAGATAGATATGAGATAGATGGATATGAGATAGATAGATATGAGATAGATAGATATGAGATAGATAGATAGATATGAGATAGATAGATAGATATGAGATAGATAGATAGATATGAGATAGATAGATATGAGATAGATAGATAGATATGAGATAGATAGATAGATATGAGATAGATGGATATGAGAAAGATAGAAAGATAGATATGAGATAGATAGATAGATAGATATCCAAAAATATGAAACTCCAGCAGCACACCAGTATAGTGAAAAACAATTGTGAAGTTTATTCACCCAGAGTCTTGCGACATTTCGGCCGTCCAATTAGAGCCTTTCTCAAGCTTTTGTTTTTATGCAGATGATCAGGGGACACGTCGATCAGACAGCACTGACCATCATCTATCTGACCACTCTACCAGCTCCAATACTCACCACCCGAGTGCAGCCAACAAGACTGAAATTGCTTCCACCTGCGTTTATTTTGCTCTTCTTTACACATCTCTGTGCGAGTCAGATTTACTGACAAGTCTACATGACTTAGTTATACACTGATGCACGTGTATACAGATGTGCATGTACACAATCATGTGCCTATGTATATACTGTGCAGGCGCCTCACACTGCTTGCCCTTCACAGTCACACCTTGTCACCATCCTCACACTTGTATACGTCTACCCGTAGTTCCCCTTGTCACACTCCTTATATATTTCTTTATTTTCCCCTTAACACATATTTTTGTCCCATCTCCAGTATCCTTATACACTAAGGACTCATCCACATCTATTCCCCGTTATTCACTCACACCCCCATCATTTTCTATATACACTCCTGTTTTCACCACACTAATATACACTTCTCATCTTCCATAGTTACTTGGATACATTCATCCACACTGTAACATTACATCCGATTCAACAGACCGAGTACGGGAGCTTTGCCCGCACTATACATGGCTTCAATGATAACAGAACACACCCATACGCATGCGCCAAACAGGACACTACTTTCCCTGAAGTATCATGGCGCTCGCGGCATCCGGAAGCACAGTGAGTGTGCGCGGACCGCGAGTCACAGTGTCATTGCCTAGCAACGCGCGACGCCCCCTTGTGATTGGCTGCACTCCGGCTGGCCTGCGGAATTCCCTAGAGCCGTGTGCACACACGGCGTCAGGGAATGGCCGCCATTACCACAGATGGGTGAGTGTTTGACCTCGTGGCATGTTCCCCTGATTACTTTTAATGTCCACACACCTGTACACTAATTGTCACTTACACAAGAATGTATATATGTCAGATTGTATATACTGTACAGCACTGCTTACACTGCTTTGTAAAAATACGCATTTTCTTTATGTATCATTATGTTCATTTTTCACGCAATTGTCACAGCATCCATTGTATTGCATGTTTTTTCTTTATTGAGCACAATCACTTTTTGATATTGTACCCCATATAAATATGGGAGGAGTGTGTCACTTACTTATGCTTGAAAAAGACCGTGGTGACGGTCGAAACGTTGTATCTTATCTTGAGGAAATAACCCTTATTTTCATCACTTTTGGAGTGCTGCGGGACGCTTTATTCTACTATAGATAAATAGATAGATATGAGATAGATAGATATATAGATAGATATGAGATAGATAGATAGATATGAGATAGATAGATAGATATGAGATAGATAGATATGAGATAGATATGAAATAGATAGATATGAGATAGATATGAGATAGATATGAGATAGATAGATATGAAATAGATAGATATGAGATAGATAGATAGATATGAGATATATATGAAATAGATAGATAGATATGAGATAGATAGATATGAGATAGATAGATAGATAGATATGAGATAGATAGATAGATATGCGATAGATAGATAGATAGATATGAGATAGATAGATATGAGATAGATAGATATGAGATAGATAGATAGGAGATAGATAGATAGATATGAGATAGATAGATATGAGATAGATAGATATGAGATAGATAGATATGAGATAGATAGATATGAGATAGATAAATAGATATGAGATAGATAGATATGAGATAGATAGATATTAGATAGATAGATAGATATGAGATAGATAGATATGAGATAGATAGATATGAGATATATAGATAGATATGAGATAGATAGATATGAGATAGATAGATAGATATGAGATAGATAGATAGATATGAGATAGATAGATAGATAGATAGATATGAGATAGATAGATAGATATGAGATATATATGAAATAGATAGATAGATATGAGATAGATAGATATGAGATAGATAGATAGATAGATATGAGATAGATAGATAGATATGCGATAGATAGATAGATAGATATGAGATAGATAGATATGAGATAGATAGATATGAGATAGATAGATAGGAGATAGATAGATAGATATGAGATAGATAGATATGAGATAGATAGATATGAGATAGATAGATATGAGATAGATAGATATGAGATAGATAAATAGATATGAGATAGATAGATATGAGATAGATAGATATTAGATAGATAGATAGATATGAGATAGATAGATATGAGATAGATAGATATGAGATATATAGATAGATATGAGATAGATAGATATGAGATAGATAGATAGATATGAGATAGATAGATAGATATGAGATAGATAGATAGATAGATAGATATGAGATAGATATGAGATAGATAGATATGAGATAGATAGATAGATAGATAGATAGGAGATAGATATATAGATAGATATGAGATAGATAGATAGATAGATAGATAGATATGAGATAGATGGATATGAGAAAGATAGAAAGATAGATAGATCGATAGATAGATATGAGATAGATATATAGATATATATGAGATAGATATATAGATAGATATGAGATAGATAGATATATAGATAGATATGAGATAGATCGATAGATAGATAGATATGAGATAGATATATAGATAGATATGAGATAGATATGAGATAGATAGATATGAGATAGATAGATATGAGATAGATAGATATGAGATAGATAGATAGATATGAGATAGATAGATAGATATGAGATAGATAGATAGATATGAGATAGATGGATATGAGATAGATAGATATGAGATAGATAGATATGAGATAGATAGATAGATAGATATGAGATAGATAGATAGATATGAGATAGATAGATATGAGATAGATAGATAGATATGAGATAGATAGATAGATATGAGATAGATGGATATGAGAAAGATAGAAAGATAGATATGAGATAGATAGATAGATAGATATCCAAAAATATGAAACTCCAGCAGCACACCAGTATAGTGAAAAACAATTGAGAAGTTTATTCACCCAGAGTCTTGCGACATTTCGGCCGTCCAATTAGAGCCTTTCTCAAGCTTTTGTTTTTATGCAGATGATCAGGGGACACGTCGATCAGACAGCACTGACCATCATCTATCTGACCACTCTACCAGCTCCAATACTCACCACCCGAGTGCAGCCAACCAAGACTGAAATTGCTTCCACCTGCGTTTATTTTGCTCTTCTTTACACATCTCTGTGCGAGTCAGATTTACTGACAAGTCTACATGACTTAGTTATACACTGATGCACGTGTATACAGATGTGCATGTACACAATCATGTGCCTATGTATATACTGTGCAGGCGCCTCACACTGCTTGCCCTTCACAGTCACACCTTGTCACCATCCTCACACTTGTATACGTCTACCCGTAGTTCCCCTTGTCACACTCCTTATATATTTCTTTATTTTCCCCTTAACACATATTTTTGTCCCATCTCCAGTATCCTTATACACTAAGGACTCATCCACTCATTGCACATCTATTCCCCGTTATTCACTCACACCCCCATCATTTTCTATATACACTCCTGTTTTCACCACACTAATATACACTTCTCATCTTCCATAGTTACTTGGATACATTCATCCACACTGTAACATTACATCCGATTCAACAGACCGAGTACGGGAGCTTTGCCCGCACTATACATGGCTTCAATGATAACAGAACACACCCATACGCATGCGCCAAACAGGACACTACTTTCCCTGAAGTATCATGGCGCTCGCGGCATCCGGAAGCACAGTGAGTGTGCGCGGACCGCGAGTCACAGTGTCATTGCCTAGCAACGCGCGACGCCCCCTTGTGATTGGCTGCACTCCGGCTGGCCTGCGGAATTCCCTAGAGCCGTGTGCACACACGGCGTCAGGGAATGGCCGCCATTACCACAGATGGGTGAGTGTTTGACCTCGTGGCATGTTCCCCTGATTACTTTTAATGTCCACACACCTGTACACTAATTGTCACTTACACAAGAATGTATATATGTCAGATTGTATATACTGTACAGCACTGCTTACACTGCTTTGTAAAAATACGCATTTTCTTTATGTATCATTATGTTCATTTTTCACGCAATTGTCACAGCATCCATTGTATTGCATGTTTTTTCTTTATTGAGCACAATCACTTTTTGATATTGTACCCCATATAAATATGGGAGGAGTGTGTCACTTACTTATGCTTGAAAAAGACCGTGGTGACGGTCGAAACGTTGTATCTTATCTTGAGGAAATAAACCTTATTTTCATCACTTTTGGAGTGCTGCGGGACGCTTTATTCTACTATAGATAAATAGATAGATATGAGATAGATAGATATATAGATAGATATGAGATAGATAGATATGAGATAGATATGAGATAGATAGATAAATAGATAGATATGAGATAGATAGATAGATAGATATGAGATAGATAGATATGAGATAGATATGAGATAGATAGATAAATAGATAGATATGAGATAGATAGATAGATATGAGATAGATAGATATGAGATAGATATGAGATAGATAGATAAATAGATAGATAAATAGATAGATATGAGATAGATAGATAGATAGATAGATATGAAATAGATAGATAGATATGAGATAGATATATAGATAGATAGATATGAAATAGATAGATAGATAGATAGATATGAGATAGATAGATATGAGATAGATATATAGATAGATATGAGATAGATAGATATGAGATAGATATGAGATAGATAGATATGAAATAGATAGATAGATAGATATGAGATAGATAGATATATATGAGATAGATAGATAGATAGATAGATATGAGATAGATAATTAGATAGATAGATATTAGATAGATATGAGACAGATAGATAATTACGTCCCATAATAAACTCTCTAAGATCTGTATTTCCCATTTCCCCCCTGACTGTCCGGTCAGATATAGTCCTTACATTATGTATAATGTGTTTGCCCCTGATCGTGGCCCTTGGCCCCTATAGCCGTCCCCTGCCATCTCTATATACTCCATAGCCTCTGGCGCACTGTTTAGGTGAATGTCGTCCTCGGCTGATTGATAAGACTTCACTTCTGAATTACTTTCTTTGCTCCGGGGTCCGGGGGGCAGCGTTCAATTATACATAGAGAAGAAAGGTGAGTGCTGGGAGAGGATCAGTGTCATGGCCGCCAGTCACATCCACAAGAGATCAGAGTACGCACAGCTGGTGGGATCTGAGCTTCATGTACGGTCAGGACTAGGGATGAGCGAATCGAATCTGACGAATCCAAATTCGTTACCAATTTCAGGAAAAATTCAATTCTCATCTTATGCGAATTTCATCATGATTCTATCGCGCAAATTGCTTCATTAAACTCCATTTAGTGCGGTCCGGGCTCCAGGGCATCTAAAATGGCGGATCCACATGTGAGGACATGGGGCAAGGAATCCTGGGAAGGCGAGAACAAAGGTAGGCGGGATGACCCTGAATCACATGGAGCATGCAGCCTATCAGCAGCCGGTCACCCCTGTGATGTCACAGCCCTATATAATCGGCAGGCATCTTGCGGCCAGTCACTTCAGCCTTTTACTGCAGAGAGAGAGGGAGGGACAGAGAGCGCTGTGTGTTGGCCAGAAAAGCATTTTTCCAGCAGAGATTCCCCTCCCAGTCACATCAGCGTTCTGTTGCACAGAGAGAGAGGGATAGAGAGCAGTGCGTTGCACAATGTGTTGCACAGAACAGCAGCGATTCAGCTCAAGCACAAATCCAGCCTAGAAGCACTGATAGGGAAGGGAGTGAGATTGAGAGAGAGAGAGTGCAAGTTTGGGTGTAGTACACAGAGACTGTGTGCTGCAGCACTGGTGTGTACTGCTGTTGTTGTACACAAATACTTTTTTAAGTGTATTGTAGCACATTTTTTCTGCCCTCATAAGTGCATACCACATACATACATCTAAGTAGTGTACTATTTAGTTCCTGTTAAAGCCTACATACTGTGATAGGCCAGCAAAAGTACACACCGGCTGGTGTTCTAGACAAATACTGTTTTAAGCGTAGTGAGGCGTATTGTACTCCCCTCATATACGCACTAAGTATGTTAGGCAGAGAAGTGCCAGGATGTGCACAGAGGAGTGGCAGAGGCCTAAATACTTCAGGCAGAGTTGGCAGCAGACTTGGGGCGAGTGGCAGCAGGAGTCGCAGCGAAAGGCCTGAGCTCCCGTTATCAGCCAGCGGTCGTGTCTCTACCTGCAAACCATCTGCCGTCGACAATTGGTTAACACGCTCATCCACATCATCACAAGTGACATCTGACACCCCCAGTCAACAGTCGGTGGGTTCCTCAGACACAACCCTCAGTTGGCATGGCCCGGGTGCAGTCCCTGTCCTCCCATTGCCTTTGTCCTATGCTGTTCCCTCTCCTAAAGAAGTATCTTATGCTGTGGGTTCAGCTCCACTTTATACTGAGGATGATCTAATAGAGGACAGTCAGCAGCTACTGGACAGCCAAGAAGGGGAGGAGACATGTGCCGCTTGCTCCGCTAGGCGGCCAAGTAGTGATGCGGAGAGTGACGTGGGAGGCGGTGTTGCAAGGGTTCAGGGTCCTGAAGCAGACACTGTTGAGGAACCTGAGGAGGACATCAGTGACGTGCACACACCTGTGGATGCTGATGAAGCCGATCGCACTTGGCAGCCGGGTGCAGAAGGAGCTTCATCATCATCACCAGAAGAGGGTTGCAGGTTGCCCGCGAGGCAGCAGCTGAGCCATCAAGGTGGAAGCATGGTTGGCAGTCAGCGTGGTGGCAGAAGTGGAAATTCTGGAGCCAAATGTGCCCTGGGGAGACCACCTGCTTCGCGGCAGCCTACCTTCCCAGGAGTCGGCGCCAGTAGCAGTCAATTAGTGCAGACTGTTGGTGGGAAAATCAGCTACTCGGCGATGTGGCAGTTTTTCATCAAGCGTCCGTAGGAGGTTCACATAACCCCATGCAAGATCTGTCGGCAGAAGGTGAAGTGTGTCCAGGGTCCCAATGTCAGCACCACGGCCCTGCGTCAACACATGCTTCGTCACCATAAAGTGGCCCGTGGCTCCGATGTAGTGGTCCAGCCTGCTGCATCACCCAGTGGCCATCCGCTCCCTCCTTCATCCAGCCAAGGCTCCACCACCTCAGCCGAAGGGAGCTGTGTGTCAAACCCTCCTTCTGTCGCTCCAGATGCTTCTGCTTCTCCTACTTCTCGTCAGTCATTCCATCAACAATCCATCGGCGAAGCCATGTCCAAGAGACAACAGTATGTGCCCACTCATCCAACGGCGCAGAAGCTGAATGTGCTCCCGTCCAAGTTGCTGGTGTTGCAGTCCCTCCCTTTTCAAGTGGTGGACTCTGCACCTTTCACAGAACTGATGGCTTGTGCCGAGCCGAGATGGAGAGTCCCAAGCCGTAATTTCTTTGCAAAGAAGGCAGTACCAGCCCTGCACAATTTTGTGGAAGAGAAGGTGGGCCAGTCCTTGAGCTTGTGGGTGTGTACCAAAGTGCACGGCAGCGCCGACGTCTGGAGCTGTAACTACGGTCGGGGACAATACATGTCCTTTACGGTCCACTGGGTAAATGTGGTTCCATGCACAGCCACTATAACAACTTGGACAGGTCACACCGCTTCCTCCTCCACGCTCTCGCTCTCAGGCAGTTGGTCCTGTAACATTGTGCGACTCCACCTCCTCATCCTCCACCGTGTCCTCATCCTCCACTGCTCGGACAAGTCTCAGTGGCTCTTCAGCATACCATGTGTGCAGGGCATGGCGGTGTCACGCTGTTTTTCACATGGTTTGCCTTGGCAAACGGAGTCACACAGGGGAGGAACTGCTAAAAGTCATTCGTAAATAAATCGGATCAGGGCTTACTCCACGAAAACTGGAAATGGGAACCATGGTGACCGACAACGGGAAGAACATCGTGTCCGCGCTGCGACAAGGAAGTGTGAAACATGCGCCCTGCATGGCACATGTGTTCAATCTGGTTGCCAAGCGGTTCCTGAACTGTTCCCCCCATTTGCAAAACATCCTGAAAATGGGAAGGAAACTGTGCATTCACTTCAGCCACTCGTACACCGCAAAGCACACCTTCCTTGAGCTGCAGCACCAGAACAGTATCCCACAACATAGTCTTATTTGTGACGATGCCACATGTTGGAATTACACCCTCCATATGTTGGACCGACTATACAGAGAAAAGCCATCACCAATGTCTTGATGATCCAAGCGGATAGGAGTACTCCCCTGTGTAACTTCAATGTGAACCAGTTGCAGCTCATAAGTGACACCTGACGTTTGCTCAGGCCCTTTGAGGAAGTCACATTATTAGTCAGTCGCCAGGATTATGGGATGAACAACGTCATTCCACTGCTTCATTTCTTACAAGTATTGGTAACGATGGCTGGTCAGGGCACTGGAGACGAGGCGCATATATCTCACGGCCACATGAGCCCTGTGGGGGCTGAACTGGAGGAGGGGCACAGTGGAGCACAGTTTAGGTTTGATGAGATGGGTGGTTTTTCTAGTCATCTGACAGGAGGAGCAGGAGCAGCCAGAGGAGCTGGAGGGTTATGAGGAAGGTGAGACAGAGGACCCAGACACACCGTGGCAGTATGCAGTGGAGATGGAGGCAGGTAGTCCCTCCGAGTCACTTGCACAAATGGCACGATGCATGCTGAGTTGCTTGCGTAGTGACCGCCGAATTGTCACCATTCAGTAGCGAGATGACTTCTGGATCTCCACCTTATTGGACCCTCGCCTACTGGTACAAAATAGGGGCCTTTTTTAACACCCACTGAGAGGGAGGACAAACCGACCTACTACAGAGACATCCTATGTAGTCAGTTGGCCGATGCCCATCGGCAACATGGTCTATCCACTCGCAGGTCTGATTCGGGGGGCCCTCTGTGCTCACCTTCCACTGCCATGGCTGCTGGGGAGGGGAGGGGTGGCAGAAGCAGTACCAGCTCCATCAACAGCAGCCTGAGTCTACAGTCGCTGATGAGTAGCTTTCTTCACCCGCATAGTGAAGCAACTCATCAGCAGCAGGTAGACATGGAGCAGGACCTGAACCAGCAGGTGGTGGCATACCTTGACTTCGCCATGCCAACACACCTTGAAGATCCGCTGGACTTCTGGGCAGCCACAACTTGCACAACTGGGGCCACAACTAGCAGAGTTTGCCCTGGAAAAGCTGTCCTGCCCGGCCAGTAGTGTGCCATCAGAGCGGGTGTTTAGTGCGGCCGGGGCCATAGTCACCCCAAGGAGAACTCGTCTGTCAACTAAAAATGTGGAGAGACTGACCTTTGTGAAGATGAATCAGGGATGGATCAGCCAGGATTTCCATCCACCAATGCCAGATGCATCAGAGTAGATTGACCATGGTGCCACACCAATACTTCACAAATATGGATAGTGGCAAACAGATTTAAGGCGCTGCTCCCCAGTTACAGACATTCCTCCGCATCAGACCACAAGTAAATATTGAGGATATGAATTAGCTAAAAATTAACTTTTAATAATATTCTTAGGATAAAATATATGGACCCAAATTTTTATTTTAGTCAAACAAATGGAAAGGTGCAAAAAACACCATGTGCCACCTACACCACCAAGTATTGATGTGATGCAAAGACCTCTAAAAGGGGGAAGGGAGCAACGCATGGGATTAATAATGCGAGAGTAGGGCCTTACAGGGGATGTTGTTACCCCAACGGTTACAATGGACCATACGTTGTTCTTTTCCACCTTTTCGAGAAAAGTGTTACTCGTCTTAAAAACGGCCCCACACAGGAACCTCTCCCTATTTCCACCTAAACACCCTAGAAATGGCAGTGTTTGTAGGTGGAAATAGGGAGAGGTTCCTGTGTGGGGCCGTCCTTTTTAAGACGAGTAACACTTGCCAAGAAGGGAATTCATAATGCGAGAGTATGGCCTTACAGGGGAAGTTTTTACCCCCACCTGTTACAATGGACCATACGTTGTTTCCTTCCACCTTTTAGAGGTCTTTGCATCACATCAATACTTGGTGGTGTAGGTGGCACATGGAATTTTTGCACCTTTCCTTTTGTTTGATTTAAAAAAAAAATTGGGTTCATATATTTTATCCTAAGAATATTATTAAAAGTTACGTTTTACATAATGCATATCCTCAATACTTGTGTACACTAACATTTTTACAAAAGAGACCGTTTTCTTCTGCCTACTTGTCTCAGTTACTATTTTGATCCTGCTACCCACCTGATGCCGCACATCTGATGCCAAGTTCTCCTTTTTTAACCCAGCTTTGTCACCGGGTACTGGTATTGCCACCCACCGCACCACTCTGTTACCAGGTCACTTTCAGGACTCCTGATGCTGCTGCTAACACCTCCAGGCTGTCTCATTCTGCCACCATACGTTCTCCTCATGCTGCTGCCACCAGGCTGTGTCATTCAGCCACTACATGATCTCCTCATGCTGCCAAAACCTCCACGCTGTGTCATTCAGCCACTATATGGTGTCCTCATGCTGCCAAAACCTCCACGCTGTGTCATTCAGCCACTACATGATCTCCTCATGTTGCCGCCACCTCCCCGCTGTGTCATTCAGCCACTAAATGGTCTCCTCATGCTTCCACCATCTCCAGACTGTGTCATTAAGCCACTAGATGATCTCCTCATGCTGCCGCCACCTCCACGCTCTGTCATTCAGCCACTAAATGGTCTCCTCATGCTTCCGCCATCTCCAGGCTGTGTCATTCAGCCACTATATGTTCTCTGCATGCTGCCGCCAACTCCAGGCTGTGGTCATTCACTATATGGTCTCCTCATGCTGCCACCACCTCCATGCTGTGTCATTCTGCCACTATATGTTCTCCTCCTACTGATGCCACCTCCAGGCTCTGTCATTGTGCCGCTCTGTGACAGTGATTCTATTAGCGAGGCCACTGATCTGCATGTCATACTGAATAACAGTATTATTTCACTAACCCAGCAGACACCCTATGCGTGAGGCTCTCTGTGGGCCCGAAATAGCCGTTTTGTTTTTTTTAAATAGTGAGTCGCTACGAATAAATGCTGACCAAAACAAACTTTGGGGGAAAATTCGGCGAAACGGCCGAATCTAATTTTTCAAAAATTCGCTCATCTCTAGTCAGGACTCTGCCCCTTTGGCCCCGCTCCTTAAGTCACACCCTTTTTAATGTAACTGAATACATTTACCATACAGAAGTAGATACCAGTTCTACACAGTCTGTGCATAGACAGTGGGGCGAAAAAGTATTTAGTCAGCCACCAATTGTGCAAGTTCTCCCACTTAAAAAGATGAGAGGCTGTAATTATCATCATAGGTTATAACCTCAACTATGAGAGACAGAATGAGAAATAAAATCCATAAAATCACATTGTCGGATTTTTCAAGAATTTATTAGCAAATTATGGTGGAAAATAAGTATTTGGTCAATAACAAAAGTTCATCTCAATACTTTGTTATTTACCCTTTGTTGGCAATGACAGAGGTCAAACGTTTTCTGTCTTCACAAGGTTTTCACACACTGTTACTGGAATTTTGGCCCATTCCTCCATGCAAATCTCCTCTAGAGCAGTGATGTGTTGGGGATGTCGCTGGGCAACACGGACTGTCAACTCCCTCCAAAGGTTTTCTATAGGGCTGAAATCTGGAGACTGGCTAGTAATGATGAGCGGCAGAGGCCATATTCGAATTTGAGATATGTTTGCGAAATTCGCATATTCATAAAATTCATAATGAAATTCACATAGTGCGCATGCACGATTATATCTGTCACGATTCGGCTTACAGGTTGTGGATCCACTGTGTCAGCGAGGGATGGGCGTGGACCGTGCTGGTGGACCGGTTCTAAGTGGCTACTGGTGTTCACCAGAGCCCGCCGCAAAGCGGGATGGTCTTGCTGCGGCGGTAGCAACCAGGTCGTATCCACTAGCAACGGCTCAACCTCGCTGACTGCTGAGAAGGCGTGGGACAGAAGGACTAGGCAGAGGCAAGGTCAGACGTAGCAGAAGGTCGGGGCAGGCGGCAAGGTTCGTAGTCAATATGGATAGCAGGAGATCAGGTAACACAGGCTTTGGACAACACTAAACGCTTTCACTGGCACAAGGCAACAAGATCCGGCAAGGGAGTGCAGGGGAAGTGATGTGATATAGCCAGGGAGCAGGTGGAAGCCAATTAAGCTAATTGGGCCAGGCACCAATCATTGGTGCACTGGCCCTTTAAGTCTCAGAGAGCTGGTGCGCGCGCGCCCTAGAGAGCGGAGCCGCGCGCGCCAGCACATGACAGCAGGGGACCGGGACGGGTAAGTGACTTGGGATGCGACTCGCGAGCGGGCGCGTCCCGCTGTGCTAATTGCATCCCCGACGGCCATGTCAGTGCAGCGCTCCCGGTCAGCGGGACTGACCGGTTGGCGCTGCAGGGAGAGAGACGCCGTGAGCGCTCCGGGGAGGAGCAGGGACCCGGAGCGCTCAGCGTAACAATATCTTTCACCTAAAAGAAGGTCTTCCCAGTCTTCCCAGCCTGGTGCAGGTCTACAATTTTGTTTCCGGTGTCCTTCGACTGCTCTTTGGTCTTAGCCATAGTGGAGTTTGGAGTTTTCTTCTCTATCCGACCCGGACCATCAGGAATTCTCTGGCCACCTCCAGTCTTCACAGAATCTGCCAGAGAAACATGTTAGACTCCTCGTTCCAACCTAGTTCGTTCCTCTATCAAAAATTGTCTGTGTGTATTGCGCCACACATTAATAGTGCCAACTTTGTGCCCCCGTTTGGCAGGCACCCTCGCATTACATTGCCCCTTTAATCCCTTACATTGTCACGTCCCCCTAACATTGCCCCCAGCTATGTACCTCTACCATGTTCCTTCATATTGCCCCCAACCATTGCCATCCCGTCAAATTGACCCCAGCCAAGTCCCCCTAAAATTGCCCCCTACCTGGCCTATAGGTGGCGGTGGCCATGAGTACAGCTCTACTCCCATCTCTCACAATTCTCCCCATCACCCACAGCTTTCCCCCATCTCTCCCCCTATGGTGGTGGCTCATGGTTGGAAAACCACTAGTGCTACTGACTGAGGTGCAGGGTGTATAGATCCTGTTTGTGACTCAAGGTGGTTGGATGTATCAGGTCGTGACGCCAGGGCACCATTAACTTACACGGTCCATGGATATGACAGCTTCTCCTGGGCCAAGCGCAGGATAAGTAATACATCGATGCCAGGTTACGGACAACTGTCTATTTACTTTGCTGGAGGTAGCAGAACTTAAAGGGATCGATGGGCAGAGTGGAACCCAGGGAGTCTAACGCCTTGCTGGGAGTTGTAGTGGTTGTTTGCACCTATATTCGCGGACATGTTGCTGCTCGGATGACTCCGCGAGTTGTTTGTTTAGAAGGTCACTGATTCATCGCGTCGTCCTTTCAATAATGCAGTAACTCGCGGATGTCTCTATCCGGTCTTATGACGATACATGAATTAAACATCTGTTCCCCGCATAGAAATTGTCTAAGTGCTTTTTTTTTTTTTGTCTTTTCTTTTTCCTTCCACCTGGTTTTTGGTGCATTTTAACCTTTGATGCATGAATACTTTAACAAATTGGTGGAGATGTAGCGGCGACAGAAGATCGTGTCGGAACAAGGGTCGGATAAAACAAGGATCTGATCTCTTTTGAGTTGTGTGAAATGAGCTTACGAAAGGAAAAGTGTGCAGGGGCGGCGGGGGAGATGGGCGCTCGGCTCAGGCGTCTTGTGCGGCTCCTTAATCGCTACATGAATAGAAAATACATGAAAACTAGACCGGACATGTGACCACGGATGCATAAAGTATAAGACTCCACGTGTACGGCGACCAAAAGTCATCTCCTTTAGGGCTCATGGGATAAGTGGGCGCCACAAACCAACGTATTCGGAACGACATGGACAACGGCTACACATGTTCAATACCAAAATATTATGGGAATATCAGCAAAAAGGTTATGCTGATCGTGAGCCCATGACAGGCCCATTGACTGCAATGTATTTAAAGGGGCACTCCTAGACATTGTATCCCCTAGGATAGGGGATAAGATGTCTGATTGCGGGGGTTCCACAGCTGGACCCACCCCCGTGATCTCGTTAGGAACGCTGGGTTCCGGCGACCCCTCGTGAGGTCACACCATGCCTCCTCAATGCAAGTCTATGGGAGGGGGCAAAGCCCCCTCCCATAGACTTGCATTGAGGGGGCGTGGTGTGACATCACGAGGGGCGTGGCCATGATGTCATGGCCCCACCACCCGTTTGAAACAAAATGTTACGAACGCTGATGCAGCGGAGTACCCCTCTAAGGAGGTATTCCGGACTCTAGGACAGCGTTTCCCAACCAGGGTGCCTCCAGCTGTTGCAAAACTACAACTCTAAGCATTTCTTTTTTTCTTTCTTTTTTTTAGTACATTATTATGGGGGTGGCCATCCTGCCTGAGCATTTTTTTTTTTTAACAGCATTTAGAGACATGCTTTACTGCAAGCCCCATGGATATAGTCAACAACAGACAGGAGCTGTGCCATTAACATGAAGGAAAAACATAACTGAGCATGCTCTGTGACCTTGAAAGGTCATTCCATCGGAAGGGTAGGTCTGAGCTGTGAGCATCATCTTTTGTCTTCTCCATCTACTGCTGTACAGATTACTTTCCAGCAGCCTCCTCCTTATCATCACAGGCTGGAAGTCTTGGTTTAGTTTTAGGCCCTAGTGGCCAGAGTGAGAACTGCAACATTTCAGGATTATTTTATGACATATAGATCTGTGTTTTCCAGCCATTGTGTGTCCAGCTGTTGTAAAACTACAACTCCCAGCATTCCCAGACAGTCGAAGGAAAACACAGAACTATGGATAGGGGAAAGATATTTAGGGGGCACTCTGAATAGGGGATAGGTTTTTAGTGGGCTTAAATACATGGGGCAATGGGCTGTACAGAACAAGCCCAGATCTTGCTGATGATTGTGGAAGTCATGCAGTCCTTCCAGTACTTATCCGCAGCTGTATGTCTTGGAGGAAGTCATGTAGTCTTTCAAGTCAGACACAGTGCTCTCTGCTGCCACCTTTGTCCATGTCAGGAACTGTCCAGAGCAGGAGATGTTTGCTTTGGGGATTTGGACTCTAGACAGTTCCTGACACAGACAGTGGTGGCAGCAGAGAGCACTGTGTCTGACTGGAAAGGCAACATGGCTTCCTCCAGGACATACAGCAGCTGAAAAGTACTAGAAAGACTACATGACATACTAAAGAGCATACAGCAGCTGAAAAGTACTAGAAAGACTACATGACTTATTACAGGGCATACAGCAGCTGATAAGTACTAGAAAGACTATATGACTTATTACAGGGCATACAACAGCTGAAAAGTACTAGAAAGACTACATGGCTTACTAAAGGACATACAGCAGCTGATAAGTACTATTAAGACTACATGACTTACTATAGGACATACAGCAGCTGATAAGTACTAGAAAGACTATATGACTTACTAAACTGCATACAGCAGCCGGTAAGTACTAGAAAGACTACACAACTTACTATAGGACATACAGCAGCTGATAAGTACTAGAAAGACTACATGACTTCTCCTGGGGCATATAGCAGCTGATAAGTACTAGAAAGACTACATGACTTATTATGGGGCATACAGCAGCTGATAAGTACTAGAAAGACTATATGACTTGCTAAAGGGCATACAGCAGCTGGTAAGTACTAGAAAGACTACATAACTGACTATAGGACATACAGCAGCTGATAAGTACTAGAAAGACTACATGACTTCTTCCAGGGCATACAGCAGCTGGTAAGTACTAGAAAGACTACACAACTTACTATAGGGCATTCAGCAGCTGATAAGTAAAAGAAAGACTACATGACTTATTATGGAGCATACAGCAGCTGGTAAGTACTAGAAAGACTACACAACTTACTATAGGGCATGCAGCAGCTGATAAGTAAAAGAAAGACTACATGACTTATTACGGAGCATACAGCAGCTGATAAGTACTGGAAGGACTACATGGCTTCCTCCAGGACACAGAGCAGACCTGAGATTTTTCTATAGTAATTTATAAATCTGTATAACTTTCTGGCACCAGTTGATTTGGTATTGTATTTCCTCCGGAGTGCCCCTTTAAGTAATGGCTGAGCGGACGCCTTCACTTGTATCAGAGGTGACAGATAAGGGGCTTCTGGGGTGAGCGCGTCCGGTTTTGCTTCCTCTCCAATACCCCGGGAGCGGCTGGACTGCCCCTTTAACAGGCGAATTACCAGATAGCGAAGTGAAATCCCCCAAGTTGAGCTGTCGATGGCGGCGGCGGGGTGATGAATGGCTCCGGTTTCGGCCGCTCCGCTCCTTTGAGCACCACAGAGGCTTTAAACTCCATGCAAAAAAGCAGCTGCGGCCATTCTTCACTCCCGGAGACCCAGAATACATTTCCCGGGGAGATTCTGCTGGGATCAGGGCTTTTCACGGCTGCGGCCGGCGTGACGAGCTGTCACCGCGCCGGAGACTTCACATCCCAGTCTTTATTGCTTTTTCTAAAGACCTGGAGAGAAAAAAAAGAAATGAAATAAAACATTTCTTGCTTTTCTTGACACGAATCATATATACATTTATATTTACTGCGCTAAAAAGACGGCGCCGGTAACCCCTTCACCCCCGGAGCGAAGGCCCGTTACACCGTCCGGCGAAGCGTTCAGCTGCATCATCTTCTATATGCCTCCAATTCTTTACTGTAGCCAAGATCTCTGCTTGTTGTCAGTGAATTGGATCAGTCATTACTTACATTCAGAGGGTTTGTTACAATGTATCAGTTTAGGTGACAGCTCTCAGTCTAGAGTCAAAGACAGGAGAGCGAACTGCGCCATTGTTGTAATAAGTTCACAGGATCGGCAACATAGAAAATGTATGGACACGGCTTATAGATTATATACTGTATATTATGTGTCTGTAACACTGAGGTATATTGTACTGCTGTATAGTGTACGGACACTGCTGTATAGTATAAGGACACTGCTGTATAGTATACGGACACTGCTGTATAGTGTATGGACACTGCTGTATAATGTATGAACACTGCTGTATAGTGTACGGACACTGCTGTATAGTATACGGACACTGCTGTATAGTGTATGGACACTGCTGTATAGTGTACGGAAACTGCTGTATAATGTACGGACACTGCTGTATAGTGTACGGACACTGCTGTATAGTGTACGGAAACTGCTGTATAATGTATGGACACTGCTGTATAGTGTATGGACTCTGCTGTATAATGAATGGACACTGCTGTATAGTATACGGACACTGCTGTACAGTGTATGGACACTGCTGTATAGTGTATGGACACTGCTGTATAGTGTATGGACACTGCTGTATAATGTACGGACACTGCTGTATAGTGTATGGAAACTGCTGTATAATGTATGGACACTGCTGTATAGTGTATGGACTCTGCTGTATAATGAATGGACACTGCTGTATAGTGTACGGACACTGCTGTATAGTGTACGGACACTGCTGTATAATGTACGGACACTGCTGTATAATGTACGGACACTGCTGTATAGTGTACGGACACTGCTGTATAATGTACGGACACTGCTGTATAGTGTATGGACACTGCTGCATAGTGTATGGACACTGCTGTATAGTGTATGGACACTGCTGTATAATGAACGGACACTGCTGTATAGTGTATGGACGCTGCTGTATAGTGTATGGACACTGCTGTATAATGTATGGACACTGCTGTATAATGTATGGACACTGCTGTATAATGAACGGACACTGCTGTATAATGAACGGACACTGCTGTATAGTGTATGGACACTGCTGTATAATGTACGGACACTGCTGTATGGTGTATGGACACTGCTGTATAATGTATGGACACTGCTGTATAGTGTATGGACACTGCTGTATAGTGTATGGACACTGCTGTATAGTGTATGGAAACTGCTGTATAATGTATGGACACTGCTGTATAGTGTATGGACACTGCTGTATAATGTATGGACACTGCTGTATAGTGTATGGACACTGCTGTATAGTGTATGGACACTGCTGTATAGTGTATGGACACTGCTGTATAGTATACGGACACTGTTGTATAGTATATGGACACTGCTGTATAGTGTATGGACACTGCTGTATAGTGTATGGACACTGCTGTATAGTGTACGGACACTGCTGTATAGTGTACGGACACTGCTGTATAGTGTACGGACACTGCTGTATAGTGTATGGACACTGCTGTATAGTGTATGGACACTGGTGTATAATGTATGGACATTGCTGTATAATGTATGGACACTGCTGTATAGTGTATGGACACTGCTGTATAGTGTATGGACACTGATCTATAGTATACGGACACTGCTGTATAACGTATGGACACTGCTGTATAGTGTATGGACACTGCTGTATAGTATAAGGACACTGCTGTATAATGTTCGGACACTGCTGTATAATGTATGTACACTGCTGTATAGTGTACGGACACTGGTGTATAATGTATGAACACTGCTGTATAGTGTACGGACACTGCTGTATAGTGTACGGACACTGGTGTATAATGTATGAACACTGCTGTATAGTGTACGGACACTGCTGTATAGTGTATGGACACTGCTGTATAGTGTATGGACACTGCTGTATAGTGTATGGACACTGCTGTATAGTATACGGACACTGCTGTATAGTGTATAGACACTGCTGTATAGTATACGGACACTGCTGTATAGTTTATGGACACTGCTGTATAATGTACGGACACTGCTGTATAATGTATGGACACTGCTGTATAGTGTATGGGCACTGCTGTATAGTATACGGACACTGGTGTATAATGTATGTACACTGCTGTATAGTGTACGGACACTGGTGTATAATGTATGAACACTGCTGTATAGTGTACGGACACTGGTGTATAATGTATGAACACTGCTGTATAGTGTACGGACACTGCTGTATAGTGTACGGACACTGGTGTATAATGTCTGAACACTGCTGTATAGTGTACGGACACTGCTGTATAGTGTATGGACACTGCTGTATAGTGTATGGACACTGCTGTATAGTGTATGGACACTGCTGTATAGTATACGGACACTGCTGTATAGTATACGGACACTGCTGTATAGTTTATGGACACTGCTGTATAATGTACGGACACTGCTGTATAATGTACGGACACTGCTGTATAGTGTATGGACACTGCTGTATAGTGTATGGGCACTGCTGTATAATGAACGGACACTGCTGTATAGTGTATGGACACTGCTGTATAATGAACGGACACTGCTGTATAGTGTATGGACACTGCTGTATAATGAACGGACACTGCTGTATAGTGTATGGACACTGCTGTATGGTGTATGGACACTGCTGTATAGTGTATGGACACTGCTGTATAATGAACGGACACTGCTGTATAGTGTATGGACACTGCTGTATGGTGTATGGACACTGCTGTATAATGAACGGACACTGCTGTATAGTGTATGGACACTGCTGTATGGTGTATGGACACTGCTGTATGGTGTATGGACACTGCTGTATAGTGTATGGACACTGCTGTATAATGAACGGACACTGCTGTATAGTGTATGGACACTGCTGTATAGTGTATGGACACTGCTGTATAGTGTATGGACACTGCTGTATAGTGTATGGACACTGCTGTATAACTTATGGACACTGCTGTATAATTTATGGACACTGCTGTATAATTTATGGACACTGCTGTATAATTTATGGACACTGCTGTATAATGAACAGACACTGCTGTATAGTGTATGGACACTGCTGTATAGTGTATGGACACTGCTGTATAGTGTATGGACACTGCTGTATAATGTATGGACACTGCTGTATAATGTATGGACACTGCTGTATAGTGTATGGACACTGCTGTATAGTGTATGGACACTGCTGTATAATGTATGGACACTGCTGTATAATGTATGGACACTGCTGTATTGTGTATGGACACTGCTGTATAGTGTATGGACACTGCTGTATAATGTATGGACACTGCTGTATTGTGTATGGACACTGCTCTATAGTATACGGACACTGCTGTATAGTGTACGGACACTGCTGTATAGTGTATGGACACTGCTGCATAGTATATGGACACTGCTACATAGTATATGGACACTGCTGCATAGTATATGGACACTGCTGTATAGTGTACGGACACTGCTGTATAGTGTACGGACACTGCTGTATAGTGTATGGACACTGCTGTATAGTGTATGGACACTGCTGTATAGTGTATGGACACTGCTGTATAGTGTATGGACACTGCTGTATAGTGTATGGACACTGGTGTATAATGAACGGACACTGCTGTATAGTATACGGACACTGCTGTATAACGTATGGACATTGCTGTATAGTATATGGACATTGCTGTATAGTGTACGGACACTGCTGTATAGTGTATGGACACTGCTGTATAGTATATAAACACTGCTGTATAGTGTACGGACTCTGCTGTATAGTATATGGACACTGCTGTATAATGTACGGACACTGCTGTATAGTGTATGGACACTGATGTATAATGTACGGACACTGGTGTATAGTGTATGGACACTGCTGTATAATGTACGGACATTGGTGTATAGTGTATGGACACTGCTGTATAATGTACGGACACTGCTGTATAGTGTATGGACACTGCTGTATAATGTACGGACATTGGTGTATAGTGTATGGACACTGCTGTATAATGTACGGACACTGCTGTATAGTGTATGGACACTGCTGTATAATGTACGGACACTGGTGTATAATGTATGGACATTGCTGTATAATGTATGGACACTGCTGTATAGTGTATGGACACTGCTGTATAGTGTATGGACACTGCTGTATAGTATAAGGACACTGCTGTATAATGTTCGGACACTGCTGTATAATGTTCGGACACTGCTGTATAGTGTATGGACACTGCTGTATAGTGTACGGACACTGGTGTATAATGTATGTACACTGCTGTATAGTGTACGGACACTGGTGTATAATGTATGAACACTGCTGTATAGTGTACGGACACTCCTGTATAGTGTACGGACACTGGTGTATAATGTATGAACACTGCTGTATAGTGTACGGACACTCCTGTATAGTGTACGGACACTGGTGTATAATGTATGAACACTGCTGTATAGTGTACGGACACTGCTGTATAGTGTACGGACACTGCTGTATAGTGTATGGACACTGGTGTATAATGTATGAACACTGCTGTATAGTGTACGGACACTCCTGTATAGTGTACGGACACTGGTGTATAATGTATGAACACTGCTGTATAGTGTACGGACACTGCTGTATAGTGTACGGACACTGCTGTATAGTGTACGGACACTGGTGTATAATGTATGAACACTGCTGTATAGTGTACGGACACTCCTGTATAGTGTACGGACACTGGTGTATAATGTATGAACACTGCTGTATAGTGTACGGACACTGCTGTATAGTGTACGGACACTGCTGTATAGTGTATGGACACTGCTGTATAGTATACGGACACTGCTGTATAGTGTATGGACACTGCTGTATAGTATACGGACACTGCTGTATAGTATATGGACACTGCTGTATAGTGTATGGACACTGCTGTATAATGTATGGACACTGCTGTATAGTATACGACACTGCTGTATAGTATAAGGACACTGCTGTATAGTATACGGACACTGCTGTATAGTATACGGACACTGCTGTATAGTATATGGACACTGCTGTATAGTGTATGGACACTGCTGTATAGTATACGGACACTGCTGTATAGTGTATGGACACTGCTGTATAGTATACGGACACTGCTGTATAGTATAAGGACAATGCTGTATAGTATATGGACACTGCTGTATAATGTACGGACACTGCTGTATAATGTATGGACACTGCTGTATGGTGTATTGACACTGCTGTATAGTATACAGACGCTGCTGTATAGTATACGGACACTGCTGTATAGTATACGGACACTGCTAGATATATAGCGGCTGAACTAGGTATTGAACACCACCATTTTCTCCCTAAATATATTTCCAGCAATGGGGGAAAAGTCACACAAGACACATCTCATGGGGGGGAAAGTCACACAAGACACATCTCATGGGGGGGAAAGTCACACAAGACACATCTCATAGTGGGGAAAAGTCACACAAGACACATCTCATGGGGGGGAAAGTCACACAAGACACATCTCATAGTGGGGAAAAGTCACACAAGACACATCTCATGGGGGGGAAAGTCACACAAGACACATCTCATAGTGGGAAAAAGTCACACAAGACACATCTCATGGTGGGGAAAAGTCACACAAGACACATCTCATGGGGGGGGAAAGTCACACAAGACACATCTCATGGTGAGAAAAAGTCACACAAGACACATCTCATGGTGGGGAAAAGTCACACAAGACATCTCATGGAGGGGAAAAGTCACACAAGACACATCTCATGGTGAGGAAAAGTCACACAAGACATCTCATGGAGGGGAAAAGTCACACAAGACACATCTCATGGTGGGGAAAAGTCACACAAGACACATCTCATGATGGGGAAAAGTCACACAAGACACATCTCATGGTGGGGAAAAGTCACACAAGACACATCTCATGGTGGGGAAAAGTCACACAAGACACATGTCATGGTGGAGAAAAGTCACAAGACACATCTCATGGTAGGGAAAAGTCACACAAGACACATCTCATTGTGGAGAAAAGTCACACAAGACACATCTCATGGTGGGGAAAAGTCACACAAGACATCTCATGGGGGGAAAAGTCACACAAGACACATCTCATGGTGGAGAAAAGTCACACAAGACATCTCGTGGTGAGGAAAAGTCACACAAGACACATCTCATGGGGAAAAGTCACACAAGACACATCTCATGGTGAGGAAAAGTCACACAAGACACATCTCATGGTGGGGAAAAGTCACACAAGACAAATCTCATGGTGGGGAAAAGTCACACAAGACACATCTCATGGTGAGGAAAAGTCACACAAGACACATCTCATGGTGGGGAAAAGTCACACAAGATACATCTCATGGTGGAGAAAAGTCAAACCAGACACATCTCATGGTTGCGAAAAGTCACACAAGACACATCTCATGGTGGAGAAAAGTCACAAAAGACACATCTCATGGTGGAGAAAAGTCACACAAGACACATCTCATGGAGGGGGGGGGAAGTTACACAAGACATCTCATGGGGGGAAAAGTCACACAAGACACATCTCATGGGGGGAAAAGTCACACAAGACACATCTCATGGTGAGGAAAAGTCACACAAGACACATCTCATGGTGAGGAATAGTCACACAAGACACATCTCATGGGGGGAAAGTCACACAAGACACATCTCATAGTGGGGAAAAGTCACACAAGACACATCTCATGGTGGGGAAAGTCACACAAGACACATCTCATAGTGGGGAAAAGTCACACAAGACACATCTCATGGTGGGGAAAAGTCACACAAGACACATCTCATGGGGGGGGAAAGTCACACAAGACACATCTCATGGTGAGAAAAAGTCACACAAGACACATCTCATGGTGGGGAAAAGTCACACAAGACATCTCATGGAGGGGAAAAGTCACACAAGACACATCTCATGGTGAGGAAAAGTCACACAAGACATCTCATGGAGGGGAAAAGTCACACAAGACACATCTCATGGTGGGGAAAAGTCACACAAGACACATCTCATGATGGGGAAAAGTCACACAAGACACATCTCATGGTGGGGAAAAGTCACACAAGACACATCTCATGGTGGGGAAAAGTCACACAAGACACATGTCATGGTGGAGAAAAGTCACAAGACACATCTCATGGTAGGGAAAAGTCACACAAGACACATCTCATTGTGGAGAAAAGTCACACAAGACACATCTCATGGTGGGGAAAAGTCACACAAGACACATCTCATGGAGGAGAAAAGTTACACAAGACACATCTCATGGTGGAGAAAAGTAACACAAGACACATCTCATGGTTGAGAAAAGTCACACAAGACACATCCCATGGTGGAGAAAAGTCACACAAGACACATCTCATGGTGCAGAAAAGTCACACAAGACACATCTCATGGTTGAGAAAAGTCACACAAGACATATCTCATGATGGAGAAAAGTCACACAAGACACATCTCGTGGTGGAGAAAAGTCACACAAGACACATCTCATGGGAAAAAGTCACACAACACGCATCTCATGGTGAGGAAAAGTCACACAAGAAACATCTCATGGTGGAGAAAAGTCAAACAAGACACATCTCATGGTGGGGAAAAGTCACACAAGACACATCTCGTGGTGGAGAAAAGTCAGACAAGACACATCTCATGGGAAAAAGTCACACAACACGCATCTCATGGTGAGGAAAAGTCACACAAGAAACATCTCATGGTGAGGAAAAGTCACACAAGACACATCTCATGGTGGGGAAAAGTCACACAAGACACATCTCATGGTGAGGAAAAGTCACACAAGACATCTCATGTAGGGGAAAAGTCACACAAGACACATCTCATGGTGGGGAAAAGTCACACAAGACACATCTCATGATGGGGAAAAGTCACACAAGACACATCTCATGGTGGGGAAAAGTCACACAAGACACATCTCATGGTGGGGAAAAGTCACACAAGACACATCTCATGGTGAGGAAAAGTCACACAAGACACATCTAATGGAGGGGAAAAGTCACACAAGACACATCTCATGGTGGGGAAAAGTCACACAAGACACATCTCATGATGGGGAAAAGTCACACAAGACACATCTCATGGGGGGAAAAGTCACACAAGACACATCTCATGGTGGGGAAAAGTCACACAAGACACACCTCATGGGTGGAAAAGTCACACAAGACACATCTCATGGTGGGGAAAAGTCACACAAGACACATCTCATGGAGGAGAAAAGTTACACAAGACACATCTCATGGTGGAGAAAAGTAACACAAGACACATCTCATGGTTGAGAAAAGTCACACAAGACACATCCCATGGTGGAGAAAAGTCACACAAGACACATCTCATGGTGCAGAAAAGTCACACAAGACACATCTCATGGTTGAGAAAAGTCACACAAGACATATCTCATGATGGAGAAAAGTCACACAAGACACATCTCGTGGTGGAGAAAAGTCACACAAGACACATCTCATGGGAAAAAGTCACACAACACGCATCTCATGGTGAGGAAAAGTCACACAAGAAACATCTCATGGTGAGGAAAAGTCACACAAGACACATCTCATGGTGGGGAAAAGTCACACAAGACACATCTCATGGTGAGGAAAAGTCACACAAGACATCTCATGTAGGGGAAAAGTCACACAAGACACATCTCATGGTGGGGAAAAGTCACACAAGACACATCTCATGATGGGGAAAAGTCACACAAGACACATCTCATGGTGGGGAAAAGTCACACAAGACACATCTCATGGTGGGGAAAAGTCACACAAGACACATCTCATGGTGAGGAAAAGTCACACAAGACACATCTAATGGAGGGGAAAAGTCACACAAGACACATCTCATGGTGGGGAAAAGTCACACAAGACACATCTCATGATGGGGAAAAGTCACACAAGACACATCTCATGGGGGGAAAAGTCACACAAGACACATCTCATGGTGGGGAAAAGTCACACAAGACACATCTCATGGGGGGAAAAGTCACACAAGACACATCTCATGGTGGGGAAAAGTTACACAAGACACATCTCATGGTGGGGAAAAGTCACACAAGACACATCTCATGATGGGGAAAAGTCACACAAGACACATCTCATGGTGGGGAAAAGTCACACAAGACACATCTCATGGTGGGGAAAAGTCACACAAGAAACATCTCATGGTGGAGAAAAGTCACAAGACACATCTCATGGTAGGGAAAAGTCACACAAGACACATGTCATGGTGGAGAAAAGTCACACAAGACACATCTCATGGGGGGAAAAGTCACACAAGACACATCTCATGGTGGAGAAAAGTCACACAAGACACATCTCGTGGTGAGGAAAAGTCACACAAGACACATCTCATGGGGAAAAGTCACACAAGACACATCTCATGGTGAGGAAAAGTCACACAAGACACATCTCAAGGTGGGGAAAAGTCACACAAGACACATCTCATGGGGGGAAAAGTCACACAAGACACATCTCATGGTGGAGAAAAGTCACACAAGACACATCTCGTGGTGAGGAAAAGTCACACAAGACACATCTCATGGGGAAAAGTCACACAAGACACATCTCATGGTGAGGAAAAGTCACACAAGACACATCTCATGGTGGGGAAAAGTCACACAAGAAACTTCTCATGGTGGAGAAAAGTCACAAGACACATTTCATGGTAGGGAAAAGTCACACAAGACACATGTCATGGTGGAGAAAAGTCACACAAGACACATCTCATGGTGGGGAAAAGTCACACAAGACACATCTCATGGTGGGGAAAAGTTACACTAGACACATCTCATGGTGGAGAAAAGTAACACAAGACACATCTCATGGTTGAGAAAAGTCACACAAGACACATCTCATGGTGGAGAAAAGTCACACAAGACACATCTCATGGTGGAGAAAAGTCACACAAGACACATCTCATGGTGGAGAAAAGTCACACAAGACACATCTCATGGTTGAGAAAAGTCACACAAGACACATCTCATGATGGAGAAAAGTCAAACAAGACACATCTCGTGGTGGAGAAAAGTCACACAAGACACATCTCATGGGAAAAAGTCACACAACACGCATCTCATGGTGAGGAAAAGTCACACAAGAAACATCTCATGGTGGAGAAAAGTCAAACAAGACACATCTCATGGTGAGGAAAAGTCACACAAGACACATCTCGTGGTGGAGAAAAGTCACACAAGACACATCTCATGGGAAAAAGTCACACAACACGCATCTCATGGTGAGGAAAAGTCACACAAGAAACATCTCATGGTGAGGAAAAGTCACACAAGACACATCTCATGGTGGGGAAAAGTCACACAAGACACATCTCATGGTGAGGAAAAGTCACACAAGACATCTCATGGAGGGGAAAAGTCACACAAGACACATCTCATGGTGGGGAAAAGTCACACAAGACACATCTCATGATGGGGAAAAGTCACACAAGACATCTCATGGTGGGGAAAAGTCACACAAGACACATCTCATGGTGGGGAAAAGTCACACAAGACACATCTCATGGTGAGGAAAAGTCACACAAGACACATCTCATGGAGGGGAAAAGTCACACAAGACACATCTCATGGTGGGGAAAAGTCACACAAGACACATCTCATGATGGGGAAAAGTCACACAAGACACATCTCATGGGGGGAAAAGTCACACAAGACACATCTCATGGTGGGGAAAAGTCACACAAGACACATCTCATGGGGGGAAAAGTCACACAAGACACATCTCATGATGGGGAAAAGTTACACAAGACACATCTCATGGTGGGGAAAAGTCACACAAGACACATCTCATGGTGGGGAAAAGTCACACAAGACACATCTCATGGTTGGGAAAAGTCACACAGGAAACATCTCATGGTGGAGAAAAGTCACAAGACACATCTCATGGTAGGGAAAAGTCACACAAGACACATGTCATGGTGGAGAAAAGTCACACAAGACACATCTCATGGGGGGAAAAGTCACACAAGACACATCTCATGGTGGAGAAAAGTCACACAAGACACATCTCGTGGTGAGGAAAAGTCACACAAGACACATCTCATGGGGAAAAGTCACACAAGACACATCTCATGGTGAGGAAAAGTCACACAAGACACATCTCAAGGTGGGGAAAAGTCACACAAGACACATCTCATGGGGGGAAAAGTCACACAAGACACATCTCATGGTGGAGAAAAGTCACACAAGACACATCTCGTGGTGAGGAAAAGTCACACAAGACACATCTCATGGGGAAAAGTCACACAAGACACATCTCATGGTGAGGAAAAGTCACACAAGACACATCTCATGGTGGGGAAAAGTCACACAAGAAACATCTCATGGTGGAGAAAAGTCACAAGACACATTTCATGGTAGGGAAAAGTCACACAAGACACATCTCATGGTGAGGAAAAGTCACACAAGACACATCTCATGGTGGAGAAAAGTCACACAAGACACATCTCATGGTGAGGAAAAGTCACACAAGACACATCTCATGGTGAGGAAAAGTCACACAAGACAAGACACATCTCATGGTGGAGAAAAGTCACACAAGACACATCTCATCGTGAGGAAAAGTCACACAAGACACATCTCATGGTGAGGAAAAGTCACACAAGACATCTCATGGTGAGGAAAAGTCACACAAGACAAATCTCATGGTGGGGAAAAGTCACACAAGACACATCTCATGGTGAGGAAAAGTCACACAAGACACATCTCATGGTGGGGAAAAGTCACACAAGACACATCTCATGGTGGAGAAAAGTCAAACCAGACACATCTCATGGTTGCGAAAAGTCACACAAGACACATCTCATGGTGGAGAAAAGTCACAAAAGACACATCTCATGGTGGAGAAAAGTCACACAAGACACATCTCATGGAGGGGGGGGAAGTTACAAAAGACACATCTCATGGGGGGAAAAGTCACACAAGACACATCTCATGGGGGGAAATGTCACACAAGACACATCTCATGGGGGGAAAAGTCACACAAGACACATCTCATGGTGGAGAAAAGTCACACAAGACACATCTCGTTGTGAGGAAAAGTCACACAAGACACATCTCATGGGGAAAAGTCACACAAGACACATCTCATGGTGAGGAAAAGTCACACAAGACACATCTCAAGGTGGGGAAAAGTCACACAAGACACATCTCATGGGGGGAAAAGTCACACAAGACACATCTCATGGTGGAGAAAAGTCACACAAGACATCTCGTGGTGAGGAAAAGTCACACAAGACACATCTCATGGGGAAAAGTCACACAAGACACATCTCATGGTGAGGAAAAGTCACACAAGACACATCTCATGGTGGAGAAAAGTCACAAGACACATTTCATGGTAGGGAAAAGTCACACAAGACACATCTCATGGTGGGGAAAAGTCACACAAGAAACATCTCATGGTGGAGAAAAGTCACAAGACACATTTCATGGTAGGGAAAAGTCACACAAGACACATGTCATGGTGGAGAAAAGTCACACAAGACACATCTCATGGTGGGGAAAAGTCACACAAGACACATCTCATGGTGGGGAAAAGTTACACAAGACACATCTCATGGTGGAGAAAAGTAACACAAGACACATCTCATGGTTGAGAAAAGTCACACAAGACACATCTCATGGTGGAGAAAAGTCACACAAGACACATCTCATGGTGGAGAAAAGTCACACAAGACACCTCATGGTGGAGAAAAGTCACACAAGACACATCTCATGGTTGAGAAAAGTCACACAAGACACATCTCATGATGGAGAAAAGTCACACAAGACACATCTCATGATGGAGAAAAGTCACACAAGACATCTCATGGTGAGGAAAAGTCACACAAGACAAATCTCATGGTGGGGAAAAGTCACACAAGACACATCTCATGGTGGAGAAAAGTCACACAAGACATCTCATGGTGAGGAAAAGTCACACAAGACAAATCTCATGGTGGGGAAAAGTCACACAAGACACATCTCATGGTGAGGAAAAGTCACACAAGACACATCTCATGGTGGGGAAAAGTCACACAAGACACATCTCATGGTGGAGAAAAGTCAAACCAGACACATCTCATGGTTGCGAAAAGTCACACAAGACACATCTCATGGTGGAGAAAAGTCACAAAAGACACATCTCATGGTGGAGAAAAGTCACACAAGACACATCTCATGGAGGGGGGGGGAAGTTACAAAAGACACATCTCATGGGGGGAAAAGTCACACAAGACACATCTCATGGGGGGAAATGTCACACAAGACACATCTCATGGGGGGAAAAGTCACACAAGACACATCTCATGGTGGAGAAAAGTCACACAAGACACATCTCGTTGTGAGGAAAAGTCACACAAGACACATCTCATGGGGAAAAGTCACACAAGACACATCTCATGGTGAGGAAAAGTCACACAAGACACATCTCAAGGTGGGGAAAAGTCACACAAGACACATCTCATGGGGGGAAAAGTCACACAAGACACATCTCATGGTGGAGAAAAGTCACACAAGACATCTCGTGGTGAGGAAAAGTCACACAAGACACATCTCATGGGGAAAAGTCACACAAGACACATCTCATGGTGAGGAAAAGTCACACAAGACACATCTCATGGTGGAGAAAAGTCACAAGACACATTTCATGGTAGGGAAAAGTCACACAAGACACATCTCATGGTGGGGAAAAGTCACACAAGAAACATCTCATGGTGGAGAAAAGTCACAAGACACATTTCATGGTAGGGAAAAGTCACACAAGACACATGTCATGGTGGAGAAAAGTCACACAAGACACATCTCATGGTGGGGAAAAGTCACACAAGACACATCTCATGGTGGGGAAAAGTTACACAAGACACATCTCATGGTGGAGAAAAGTAACACAAGACACATCTCATGGTTGAGAAAAGTCACACAAGACACATCTCATGGTGGAGAAAAGTCACACAAGACACATCTCATGGTGGAGAAAAGTCACACAAGACATCTCATGGTGGAGAAAAGTCACACAAGACACATCTCATGGTTGAGAAAAGTCACACAAGACACATCTCATGATGGAGAAAAGTCACACAAGACACATCTCATGATGGAGAAAAGTCACACAAGACACATCTCGTGGTGGAGAAAAGTCACACAAGACACATCTCATGGGAAAAAGTCACACAACACGCATCTCATGGTGAGGAAAAGTCACACAAGAAACTTCTCATGGTGGAGAAAAGTCAAACAAGACACATCTCATGGTGAGGAAAAGTCACACAAGACACATCTCGTGGTGGAGAAAAGTCACACAAGACACATCTCATGGGAAAAAGTCACACAACACGCATCTCATGGTGAGGAAAAGTCACACAAGAAACATCTCATGGTGAGGAAAAGTCACACAAGACACATCTCATGGTGGAGAAACGTCACACAAGACACATCTCATGGTGGAGAAAAGTCACACAAGACACATCTCATGGTGGAGAAAAGTCACACAAGACACATCTCATGGTTGAGAAAAGTCACACAAGACACATCTCATGATGGAGAAAAGTCACACAAGACACATCTCATGGTGGGGAAAAGTCACACAAGACACATCTCATGGTGGGGAAAAGTCACACAAGACACATCTCATGGTGGAGAAAATTCACACAAGACATCTCATGGGGGGAAAAGTCACACAAGACACATCTCATGGGGGGAAAAGTCACACAAGACACATCTAATGGGGGGAAAAGTCAGACAAGACACATCTCATGGTGGAGAAAAGTCACACAAGACACATCTCATGGTGGGGAAAAGTCACACAAGACACATTTCATGGAGGAGAAAAGTCACGCAAGACACATCTCATGGTTGAGAAAAGTCACACAAGACACATCTCATGGTTGAGAAAAGTCACACAAGACACATCTCATGATGGAGAAAAGTCACACAAGACACATCTCATGATGGAGAAAAGTCACACAAGACACATCTCATGGTGGGGAAAAACAAAGAGCCTGCTCTAGACCTTCACAACCTGATTGTTGTAAAACATAGCAATGACGTTGGTATCAGTCGCATTTCTAACCTTCTGAATGTCCCAGTGAGTTCTGTTGGGGCCGTAATACGGAAGAGTAAAGACGATAATTTCCCCATAACTTTACCTCCACCATCTGAGAAGAATAATCATAAGATTTGTCCAAGAGCCAAGGACATGTGTGGAGAGAATACCTGGAATTTGTAGTGTGGTGTCCCTTTACAGTATTGCATACCGTACCTAGTGTAGAGGTAAAGTCACACAAGACACATCTCGTTGTGAGGAAAAGTCACACAAGACACATCTCATGGGGAAAAGTCACACAAGACACATCTCATGGTGAGGAAAAGTCACACAAGACACATCTCAAGGTGGGGAAAAGTCACACAAGACACATCTCATGGGGGGAAAAGTCACACAAGACACATCTCATGGTGGAGAAAAGTCACACAAGACATCTCGTGGTGAGGAAAAGTCACACAAGACACATCTCATGGGGAAAAGTCACACAAGACACATCTCATGGTGAGGAAAAGTCACACAAGACACATCTCATGGTGGAGAAAAGTCACAAGACACATTTCATGGTAGGGAAAAGTCACACAAGACACATCTCATGGTGGGGAAAAGTCACACAAGAAACATCTCATGGTGGAGAAAAGTCACAAGACACATTTCATGGTAGGGAAAAGTCACACAAGACACATGTCATGGTGGAGAAAAGTCACACAAGACACATCTCATGGTGGGGAAAAGTCACACAAGACACATCTCATGGTGGGGAAAAGTTACACAAGACACATCTCATGGTGGAGAAAAGTAACACAAGACACATCTCATGGTTGAGAAAAGTCACACAAGACACATCTCATGGTGGAGAAAAGTCACACAAGACACATCTCATGGTGGAGAAAAGTCACACAAGACATCTCATGGTGGAGAAAAGTCACACAAGACACATCTCATGGTTGAGAAAAGTCACACAAGACACATCTCATGATGGAGAAAAGTCACACAAGACACATCTCATGGTGGGGAAAAGTCACACAAGACACATCTCATGGTGGGGAAAAGTCACACAAGACATCTCATGGTGGAGAAAATTCACACAAGACATCTCATGGGGGGAAAAGTCACACAAGACACATCTCATGGGGGGAAAAGTCACACAAGACACATCTAATGGGGGGAAAAGTCAGACAAGACACATCTCATGGTGGAGAAAAGTCACACAAGACACATCTCATGGTGGGGAAAAGTCACACAAGACACATCTCATGGTGGAGAAACGTCACACAAGACACATCTCATGGTGGAGAAAAGTCACACAAGACACATCTCATGGTGGAGAAAAGTCACACAAGACACATCTCATGGTTGAGAAAAGTCACACAAGACACATCTCATGATGGAGAAAAGTCACACAAGACACATCTCATGGTGGGGAAAAGTCACACAAGACACATCTCATGGTGGGGAAAAGTCACACAAGACACATCTAATGGGGGGAAAAGTCAGACAAGACACATCTCATGGTGGAGAAAAGTCACACAAGACACATCTCATGGTGAGTAAAAGTCACACAAGACACATCTCATGGTGGAGAAAAGTCACACAAGACACATCTCATGGTGGAGAAAAGTCACACAAGACACATCTCATGGGGAAAAGTCACACAAGACACATCTCATGGTGAGGAAAAGTCACACAAGACACATCTCATGGTGGAGAAAAGTCACAAGACACATTTCATGGTAGGGAAAAGTCACACAAGACACATCTCATGGTGGGGAAAAGTCACACAAGAAACATCTCATGGTGGAGAAAAGTCACAAGACACATTTCATGGTAGGGAAAAGTCACACAAGACACATGTCATGGTGGAGAAAAGTCACACAAGACACATCTCATGGTGGGGAAAAGTCACACAAGACACATCTCATGGTGGAGAAAAGTAACACAAGACACATCTCATGGTTGAGAAAAGTCACACAAGACACATCTCATGGTGGAGAAAAGTCACACAAGACACTTCTCATGGTGGAGAAAAGTCACACAAGACATCTCATGGTGGAGAAAAGTCACACAAGACACATCTCATGGTTGAGAAAAGTCACACAAGACACATCTCATGATGGAGAAAAGTCACACAAGACACATCTCATGGTGGAGAAAAGTCACACAAGACACATCTCATGGGAAAAAGTCACACAACACGCATCTCATGGTGAGGAAAAGTCACACAAGAAACTTCTCATGGTGGAGAAAAGTCAAACAAGACACATCTCATGGTGAGGAAAAGTCACACAAGACACATCTCGTGGTGGAGAAAAGTCACACAAGACACATCTCATGGGAAAAAGTCACACAACACGCATCTCATGGTGAGGAAAAGTCACACAAGAAACATCTCATGGTGAGGAAAAGTCACACAAGACACATCTCATGGTGGAGAAACGTCACACAAGACACATCTCATGGTGGAGAAAAGTCACACAAGACACATCTCATGGTGGAGAAAAGTCACACAAGACACATCTCATGGTTGAGAAAAGTCACACAAGACACATCTCATGATGGAGAAAAGTCACACAAGACACATCTCATGGTGGGGAAAAGTCACACAAGACACATCTCATGGTGGGGAAAAGTCACACAAGACACATCTCATGGTGGAGAAAATTCACACAAGACATCTCATGGGGGGAAAAGTCACACAAGACACATCTCATGGGGGGAAAAGTCACACAAGACACATCTAATGGGGGGAAAAGTCAGACAAGACACATCTCATGGTGGAGAAAAGTCACACAAGACACATCTCATGGTGGGGAAAAGTCACACAAGACACATTTCATGGAGGAGAAAAGTCACGCAAGACACATCTCATGGTGGAGAAAAGTCACACAAGACACATCTCATGGTTGAGAAAAGTCACACAAGACACATCTCATGGTTGAGAAAAGTCACACAAGACACATCTCATGATGGAGAAAAGTCACACAAGACACATCTCATGATGGAGAAAAGTCACACAAGACACATCTCATGGTGGGGAAAAACAAAGAGCCTGCTCTAGACCTTCACAACCTGATTGTTGTAAAACATAGCAATGACGTTGGTATCAGTCGCATTTCTAACCTTCTGAATGTCCCAGTGAGTTCTGTTGGGGCCGTAATACGGAAGAGTAAAGACGATAATTTCCCCATAACTTTACCTCCACCATCTGAGAAGAATAATCATAAGATTTGTCCAAGAGCCAAGGACATGTGTGGAGAGAATACCTGGAATTTGTAGTGTGGTGTCCCTTTACAGTATTGCATACCGTACCTAGTGTAGAGGTAAAGTCACACAAGACACATCTCGTTGTGAGGAAAAGTCACACAAGACACATCTCATGGGGAAAAGTCACACAAAACACATCTCATGGTGAGGAAAAGTCACACAAGACACATCTCAAGGTGGGGAAAAGTCACACAAGACACATCTCATGGGGGGAAAAGTCACACAAGACACATCTCATGGTGGAGAAAAGTCACACAAGACATCTCGTGGTGAGGAAAAGTCACACAAGACACATCTCATGGGGAAAAGTCACACAAGACACATCTCATGGTGAGGAAAAGTCACACAAGACACATCTCATGGTGGAGAAAAGTCACAAGACACATTTCATGGTAGGGAAAAGTCACACAAGACACATCTCATGGTGGGGAAAAGTCACACAAGAAACATCTCATGGTGGAGAAAAGTCACAAGACACATTTCATGGTAGGGAAAAGTCACACAAGACACATGTCATGGTGGAGAAAAGTCACACAAGACACATCTCATGGTGGGGAAAAGTCACACAAGACACATCTCATGGTGGGGAAAAGTTACACAAGACACATCTCATGGTGGAGAAAAGTAACACAAGACACATCTCATGGTTGAGAAAAGTCACACAAGACACATCTCATGGTGGAGAAAAGTCACACAAGACACATCTCATGGTGGAGAAAAGTCACACAAGACATCTCATGGTGGAGAAAAGTCACACAAGACACATCTCATGGTTGAGAAAAGTCACACAAGACACATCTCATGATGGAGAAAAGTCACACAAGACACATCTCATGGTGGGGAAAAGTCACACAAGACACATCTCATTGTGGGGAAAAGTCACACAAGACACATCTCATGGTGGAGAAAATTCACACAAGACATCTCATGGGGGGAAAAGTCACACAAGACACATCTCATGGGGGGAAAAGTCCCACAAGACACATCTAATGGGGGGAAAAGTCAGACAAGACACATCTCATGGTGGAGAAAAGTCACACAAGACACATCTCATGGTGGGGAAAAGTCACACAAGACACATCTCATGGTGGAGAAACGTCACACAAGACACATCTCATGGTGGAGAAAAGTCACACAAGACACATCTCATGGTGGAGAAAAGTCACACAAGACACATCTCATGGTTGAGAAAAGTCACACAAGACACATCTCATGATGGAGAAAAGTCACACAAGACACATCTCATGGTGGGGAAAAGTCACACAAGACACATCTCATGGTGGGGAAAAGTCACACAAGACACATCTAATGGGGGGAAAAGTCAGACAAGACACATCTCATGGTGGAGAAAAGTCACACAAGACACATCTCATGGTGAGGAAAAGTCACACAAGACACATCTCATGGTGGAGAAAAGTCACACAAGACATCTCGTGGTGAGGAAAAGTCACACAAGACACATCTCATGGGGAAAAGTCACACAAGACACATCTCATGGTGAGGAAAAGTCACACAAGACACATCTCATGGTGGAGAAAAGTCACAAGACACATTTCATGGTAGGGAAAAGTCACACAAGACACATCTCATGGTGGGGAAAAGTCACACAAGAAACATCTCATGGTGGAGAAAAGTCACAAGACACATTTCATGGTAGGGAAAAGTCACACAAGACACATGTCATGGTGGAGAAAAGTCACACAAGACACATCTCATGGTGGGGAAAAGTCACACAAGACACATCTCATGGTGGGGAAAAGTTACACAAGACACATCTCATGGTGGAGAAAAGTAACACAAGACACATCTCATGGTTGAGAAAAGTCACACAAGACACATCTCATGGTGGAGAAAAGTCACACAAGACACATCTCATGGTGGAGAAAAGTCACACAAGACATCTCATGGTGGAGAAAAGTCACACAAGACACATCTCATGGTTGAGAAAAGTCACACAAGACACATCTCATGATGGAGAAAAGTCACACAAGACACATCTCATGGTGGAGAAAAGTCACACAAGACACATCTCATGGGAAAAAGTCACACAACACGCATCTCATGGTGAGGAAAAGTCACACAAGAAACTTCTCATGGTGGAGAAAAGTCAAACAAGACACATCTCATGGTGAGGAAAAGTCACACAAGACACATCTCGTGGTGGAGAAAAGTCACACAAGACACATCTCATGGGAAAAAGTCACACAACACGCATCTCATGGTGAGGAAAAGTCACACAAGAAACATCTCATGGTGAGGAAAAGTCACACAAGACACATCTCATGGTGGAGAAAAGTCACACAATACACATCTCATGGTGGAGAAAAGTCACACAAGACACATCTCATGGTTGAGAAAAGTCACACAAGACACATCTCATGATGGAGAAAAGTCACACAAGACACATCTCATGGTGGGGAAAAGTCACACAAGACACATCTCATGGTGGGGAAAAGTCACACAAGACACATCTCATGGTGGAGAAAATTCACACAAGACATCTCATGGGGGGAAAAGTCACACAAGACACATCTCATGGGGGGAAAAGTCACACAAGACACATCTAATGGGGGGAAAAGTCAGACAAGACACATCTCATGGTGGAGAAAAGTCACACAAGACACATCTCATGGTGGGGAAAAGTCACACAAGACACATTTCATGGAGGAGAAAAGTCACGCAAGACACATCTCATGGTGGAGAAAAGTCACACAAGACACATCTCATGGTTGAGAAAAGTCACACAAGACACATCTCATGGTTGAGAAAAGTCACACAAGACACATCTCATGATGGAGAAAAGTCACACAAGACACATCTCATGATGGAGAAAAGTCACACAAGACACATCTCATGGTGGGGAAAAACAAAGAGCCTGCTCTAGACCTTCACAACCTGATTGTTGTAAAACATAGCAATGACGTTGGTATCAGTCGCATTTCTAACCTTCTGAATGTCCCAGTGAGTTCTGTTGGGGCCGTAATACGGAAGAGTAAAGACGATAATTTCCCCATAACTTTACCTCCACCATCTGAGAAGAATAATCATAAGATTTGTCCAAGAGCCAAGGACATGTGTGGAGAGAATACCTGGAATTTGTAGTGTGGTGTCCCTTTACAGTATTGCATACCGTACCTAGTGTAGAGGTAAAGTCACACAAGACACATCTCGTTGTGAGGAAAAGTCACACAAGACACATCTCATGGGGAAAAGTCACACAAAACACATCTCATGGTGAGGAAAAGTCACACAAGACACATCTCAAGGTGGGGAAAAGTCACACAAGACACATCTCATGGGGGGAAAAGTCACACAAGACACATCTCATGGTGGAGAAAAGTCACACAAGACATCTCGTGGTGAGGAAAAGTCACACAAGACACATCTCATGGGGAAAAGTCACACAAGACACATCTCATGGTGAGGAAAAGTCACACAAGACACATCTCATGGTGGAGAAAAGTCACAAGACACATTTCATGGTAGGGAAAAGTCACACAAGACACATCTCATGGTGGGGAAAAGTCACACAAGAAACATCTCATGGTGGAGAAAAGTCACAAGACACATTTCATGGTAGGGAAAAGTCACACAAGACACATGTCATGGTGGAGAAAAGTCACACAAGACACATCTCATGGTGGGGAAAAGTCACACAAGACACATCTCATGGTGGGGAAAAGTTACACAAGACACATCTCATGGTGGAGAAAAGTCACACAAGACACATCTCATGGTTGAGAAAAGTCACACAAGACACATCTCATGATGGAGAAAAGTCACACAAGACACATCTCATGGTGGGGAAAAGTCACACAAGACACATCTCATGGTGGGGAAAAGTCACACAAGACACATCTCATGGTGGAGAAAATTCACACAAGACATCTCATGGGGGGAAAAGTCACACAAGACACATCTCATGGGGGGAAAAGTCACACAAGACACATCTAATGGGGGGAAAAGTCAGACAAGACACATCTCATGGTGGAGAAAAGTCACACAAGACACATCTCATGGTGGGGAAAAGTCACACAAGACACATCTCATGGTGGAGAAACGTCACACAAGACACATCTCATGGTGGAGAAAAGTCACACAAGACACATCTCATGGTGGAGAAAAGTCACACAAGACACATCTCATGGTTGAGAAAAGTCACACAAGACACATCTCATGATGGAGAAAAGTCACACAAGACACATCTCATGGTGGGGAAAAGTCACACAAGACACATCTCATGGTGGGGAAAAGTCACACAAGACACATCTAATGGGGGGAAAAGTCAGACAAGACACATCTCATGGTGGAGAAAAGTCACACAAGACACATCTCATGGTGAGGAAAAGTCACACAAGACACATCTCATGGTGGAGAAAAGTCACACAAGACATCTCGTGGTGAGGAAAAGTCACACAAGACACATCTCATGGGGAAAAGTCACACAAGACACATCTCATGGTGAGGAAAAGTCACACAAGACACATCTCATGGTGGAGAAAAGTCACAAGACACATTTCATGGTAGGGAAAAGTCACACAAGACACATCTCATGGTGGGGAAAAGTCACACAAGAAACATCTCATGGTGGAGAAAAGTCACAAGACACATTTCATGGTAGGGAAAAGTCACACAAGACACATGTCATGGTGGAGAAAAGTCACACAAGACACATCTCATGGTGGGGAAAAGTCACACAAGACACATCTCATGGTGGGGAAAAGTTACACAAGACACATCTCATGGTGGAGAAAAGTAACACAAGACACATCTCATGGTTGAGAAAAGTCACACAAGACACATCTCATGGTGGAGAAAAGTCACACAAGACACATCTCATGGTGGAGAAAAGTCACACAAGACATCTCATGGTGGAGAAAAGTCACACAAGACACATCTCATGGTTGAGAAAAGTCACACAAGACACATCTCATGATGGAGAAAAGTCACACAAGACACATCTCATGGTGGAGAAAAGTCACACAAGACACATCTCATGGGAAAAAGTCACACAACACGCATCTCATGGTGAGGAAAAGTCACACAAGAAACTTCTCATGGTGGAGAAAAGTCAAACAAGACACATCTCATGGTGAGGAAAAGTCACACAAGACACATCTCGTGGTGGAGAAAAGTCACACAAGACACATCTCATGGGAAAAAGTCACACAACACGCATCTCATGGTGAGGAAAAGTCACACAAGAAACATCTCATGGTGAGGAAAAGTCACACAAGACACATCTCATGGTGGAGAAACGTCACACAAGACACATCTCATGGTGGAGAAAAGTCACACAAGACACATCTCATGGTGGAGAAAAGTCACACAAGACACATCTCATGGTTGAGAAAAGTCACACAAGACACATCTCATGATGGAGAAAAGTCACACAAGACACATCTCATGGTGGGGAAAAGTCACACAAGACACATCTCATGGTGGGGAAAAGTCACACAAGACACATCTCATGGTGGAGAAAATTCACACAAGACATCTCATGGGGGGAAAAGTCACACAAGACACATCTCATGGGGGGAAAAGTCACACAAGACACATCTAATGGGGGGAAAAGTCAGACAAGACACATCTCATGGTGGAGAAAAGTCACACAAGACACATCTCATGGTGGGGAAAAGTCACACAAGACACATTTCATGGAGGAGAAAAGTCACGCAAGACACATCTCATGGTGGAGAAAAGTCACACAAGACACATCTCATGGTTGAGAAAAGTCACACAAGACACATCTCATGGTTGAGAAAAGTCACACAAGACACATCTCATGATGGAGAAAAGTCACACAAGACACATCTCATGATGGAGAAAAGTCACACAAGACACATCTCATGGTGGGGAAAAACAAAGAGCCTGCTCTAGACCTTCACAACCTGATTGTTGTAAAACATAGCAATGACGTTGGTATCAGTCGCATTTCTAACCTTCTGAATGTCCCAGTGAGTTCTGTTGGGGCCGTAATACGGAAGAGTAAAGACGATAATTTCCCCATAACTTTACCTCCACCATCTGAGAAGAATAATCATAAGATTTGTCCAAGAGCCAAGGACATGTGTGGAGAGAATACCTGGAATTTGTAGTGTGGTGTCCCTTTACAGTATTGCATACCGTACCTAGTGTAGAGGTCCCCAAAGTCAGAGTAACTATGCTCAGGTAGGGTCCCTCAGTTTGGACAGCCCCTAGTCACCTCTCCTTAGGTCTAATTATCTAATGTTAATACGTGTATATATTTAATAATAATGTATATCTCATATAATGTATAGTACTTACCTTGTGTAGCGTCGCAGGACCTTCGGTCATGTGACCATGTTAATATCCTCTATGGTATGTGCGAGGACCTTTGGAGGTCCTTGGGTCACATGTTACCCCCATTGAAATCAGTATGGACCAATTAGCCCTAGTGCAGCCCCTGCCCATATAAGGGAGCTGTAGCCAATTATCTCTCTCTTGGGTTGCTGCTCTTGTGGATGCCGGACTAGCAGGACGGATCTGCACAACTTGCAAAGACACGCTAGGCCTGAAAACCTGCCGGCCTCCGCTGAACTAAAACCGTGAGTTCTAAACTACCCCCGCTAAAGCTAGCGTGACTACTGGACCGCAACTAAATCCCCTAAATCCAGTGGACCAGCGTCTAATACTTAAAGACTCTAAATTGCTAAAGTCCCAACCTTTGTCAATCTACAAAGAAGCAGTTGTATGCATAGAGACTGTTCAGTTTATGAAGCTTGCAGAAAATCTTCAGTAAAAGTTATACCTGTGGACAATCTATTATTATCTACCTCCCTATCGCTCTTGGGAAGGGTGGCGGTAGGACAAGCATTACTGAGGAGCCCTCACCCTGGCATCACGAATAGCAAGGGTTAACAAGCACCCTTTAATCACCGCACAGATGCACTCCCCATACCCTACTCCCCCAGGCTATCACAGCAGGGTCTGCTGTCTCCAAGAAAACCGTAAGTAATGCACTCTGCCGCCATGGCCTGTATTTACGCTCACAAAAAGAATGTGAGAATAAACCAGGGTGAAGCTCGTGTAAAGTTTGTTGCACAATAATTGGAAAAGGTGGTGAATATAGTGCGGTCAGATGGATGAGAACAGAATGAACTGTTTGGTGCCATAATACACAACCTGAGGAGGAGAAATGGCCGCACATCGCCCTAAAAACACCAAACAGTGAAGTTTGGAGGGGGAACATCATAGGGGGGGGGGGGAGCTCTTCACCAAATGGTTCTGGCAAACTTCACATCATTGGAGGAAGGATGAATGGGCAAATTTACTGAGACATTGTGACAAAAATCTGCTGCCATCTACCAGGGTGCTGAAGATGAAGTGAGGGCGGACATTTCTGGAGGACAATGATCCCAAACACACAGAAAACTCTAAGATGGTTTTACAGAAAAAAAAAAAGCTGCTAGAATGGTCGATGACATGACTTATATCACATTGAGAATCTATGGACAGAACTGAAGATCATGATCCATAGAAGAGGCACGCAGAACCTTCAGGATGTGAAGATCATTATCCATAGAAGAGGCCCGCAGAACCTTCAGGATGTGAAGATCATGATCCATAGAAGAGGCCCGCAGAACCTTCAGGATGTGAAGATCATGATCTATAGAAGAGGCCCCCAGAACCTTCAGGATGTGAAGATCATGATCTATAGAAGAGGCCCACGGAACCTTCAGGATGTATAGATAGATTGTGGGGGAAGAATGGACAGAATCCCCCAGGACACTAGTTTCTCCATACAGGAGGCTGAAGCTTCATCCCCAACAAAGGTTCTGTACAAATTATTAGAGAAATATCAGGAAGAGTCCAATACTTTCCCCTGAGTCATCACATTATTACACAATCTCTCATCTTATTTGTTTTGTTCTCTTTGTATATATGTATGGATTGTATATATGTATGGATTGTATATATGTATATATGGATTGTATATATGTATGGATTGTATATATGTATGTATGGATTGTATATATGTATGTATGGATTGTATATACGTATGTATGGATTGTATATATGTATGTATGGATTGTATATATGTATATATGTATGGATTGTATATATGTATGTATGGATTGTATATATGTATGTATGTATGGATTGTATATATGTATGTGTGAATTGTATATATGTATGTATGGAT